>NC_050602.1:21887500-22027500 GCF_013368585.1 Megalops cyprinoides | reverse complement strand
AAAGGGTAATTCAGCTGCGGTTTTGAAAAATGTATGCGTTGTTTCTCGCCATTACTCCAGTGGGCAGCCACAATGAAAGGCCTTGATTTTTAGTAAGCAATAAAATAAGTTAATTTGAAATTCTTTCATGATTTCATGACCATGACCATCATGGCTGAAATTGAAGTTTTATATAAATGCCGGAATGCATCTCATATTCGAATAGATGCAAGAGGCTGGGGGACCGGAGGAGCAGAAAGAAGCAATCACTTTCCATTTAAACTAAAATCTTATGAAATAGAAACATCTCCATAAAATGCATCTGTGGATGAACTGACCCAACACACTTGCCTGCGCATGCTTTTAGAACTCATATTAAGGGAATGAGTAATACCAACTTCACGCAAGAAGTAAGAATTCGGGTATCGAGTCAGATCCCCTTTCTTAGAGTGGAGGAATTTAGCATGCTACTGTTTTGCGCACAATCATTGAAAAACCAGTGGGAGCGTTCTCTGCTCCTATGACAATGTAGTGCTTTCTACTTGAAAGAAGTGTAAGGTAAGACTAAACATGAAAACACAGCTGTTTGAGCTCTATTGCTCCTTTAAGCAGAGTACTTAACTTGAATTGTCTCAGTAAATATTCAGCAGTATGACTGGATAATAGGCAAAAGCATATCTATTGAAGCTCCCCTGGATAAGGGTGTTTGCTAAGCAATTAAACAACTGTCCAAGACTTTGCACGCTTAGAGCAGGTCCTTATTCATTAATAAACCGCTCTCCTTGTGCTCCTTAGCTTAATCGATGACACGGAGTGACACTGACTTTCCCTCTCAGTGTGTTAGCAGTCAGATGTAATGAGATAAAGACCAGATTTTGCTGCTTCCACTGACGTGATGGTGGAATTGTTGGGAGGATGAAATAATGAGATATCGCCGCATGAGGAGGACAAGAAGGGTGTCGACTGTACTTACGGCTGAGCTTTCAGTGAGGTTTTTCAGAACCGGCGACTCATTGCTCATGGTCCAGGCAAGCGTTACCGTCCCTCTGATGGGAAGAGAGAAGTCAGATGGCTACTGTACAGCATGCCCCCCTCACACACACACACACACACACACACACACACACACACAGAAACACACACACACACACACAGTGGTGATGTTCAGTCTTTCTCAGCTTCCTGTTAACACTCATATGGGGCACTGCCCTCCAGTACTAATGCAAACCGTTTTATTTAAATCCCAAATTTAATTGCTACTTTTTTTTTTCTTCAGTGGTCCCAGCATTCAAGGTTTCTGATCAACTCTTCTTTAATCACATTTTTGGCCACCTGAATTCATGGTTTATTTCTTGGAATACCTTCCTTTCACCAACCTATACACCTTACAGTGCATATAGGGGAAGGAGCAAACATTAACAAAGTCCTTATGCTAAATGATGTGCCATCTCTTGCCTTATTAACATACTGTATTCTAGTGTGGTGGACAAGCTCTGAGCCTTCATGTTTTCTGACTACATTGACCTCTTTGCTTGATCGTATTCAGTAACAATAATCTGCCCCACATGCATATCTCACAACAATGCATCATAATCTCTCTGCAAAACAATTTGTGTCTGACGTGTGTTTCTGTGTGTGTGTGTGTGTGTTTCTGTGTGTGTGTGTGTGTTTCTGAGTGAGTGTGTGTGTGTGTTTCTGTGTGTGTGTGTTTCTGTGTGTGTGTGTGTGTGTGTTTCTGTGTGTGTGTGTGTGTTTCTGAGTGAGTGTGTGTGTGTGTGTGTGTGTGTCTATGTGTGTGTGTGTGTGTGCAGGCACATGCACATATGCATGTTTACATGCTTGCATGCCTGTACGGTATTTCTTTCCCACAATTCTCACCATATTTTCTGTTGCCATAAAATTTTGTTGCCCACACTAGATTCTGTTGCCCACACTAAATTCCAGTCCTAAGTTCCTATTTCTGTTTTCTGGCTTTCATCAGATAAAGTGCTCTTTAAAGGATTATATACCTATTCTAAACAAGTGCGAATTGTTTCTATTGTTAGAATGATGCTGGTCCTATTTGTTGATTACATGAAAAAATTACAAAACATTGCATGTGTATTACGTGTATTAAAAGGTAGTCTTCTGTCTATTTATATCACGCCTGTTTATAACAGCCCTGCAAGCCGGTGCAGTGCACTAAGTACAACCGATGTATCCCTTTAAAGCACTGATCGGTGCTTTTTCTCTCTCCTTTTAAATTAAAGTCACACTGAACAGCTTTCGCACGTGAAATTTCCTTTCATTCGCGGAACGATCAGAAAGTGCGACTGATCTGTGCATCACGTCACGCGCACTGCAAGCGCAGCTCAGTCCATGTCAAGCAGGGCGCCTCGTCGTCGCACATCATTTTGTATTCGCGAGGAGAATCTCCCTGATATTCGTGAGGAAAATCTTCAGCTAAACCCGAAGCTCGCCCTAAAGGGATTCTTTCAGGCATTCCCGATGGAGGCCTAGATTTCAGCCTGACTTCCAAATCAAACGCTGAAAAGATGCCCTCATGAGCATCCACGAGCCTTAGATTTAACAAGTACAACAAAATCTCAGAGTCCACAAGTCCACATTGTTAACACTGACACGTTTTCGTGCACGTCTAAATCTGACTGCTTATAGTGCGGCTACTGTAAAGCTGTTTCGAAATTCTGTCACGGACATCCTCGATGATTAATTACCATCTAAATCTAAGAAGGCTACGGTTGGCCAACATTGCTTTGATAAATGGCTTTGAATTATCTGTTATTTACCTATGAATATCAGAAACGTTCATTCCTCGGGGGTTACAATAATAATAATAATAATAATAATAATAATAATAATACAGACACCCCCCCCCCCCCCCCCACACACACACACACACACACAAACACAAACACACACAATGAGCCTACCATATTTACTAAGTGAAAAATTCTTTGGAAAAAAATCCTTTGAAACAAAAACTTGAGAGGGTAGGGTAAAAGCTCTCCCGGAGCGATGCATGACAGTTGCAATCCCTCAAAAACTTCAGCTCATGCATTGTCAGGCCTGGGGGGAATTTAAGGTTGACCCGCGCCCGCCTTATGAATGAAACATGAAACCAAACCATTTTAGCTGAAACCTACGATCGGTGCGAGAGCACTTCTCTCTTTGAATCCAGTCTTGTCGAAGACATACTTATGCTTCACAGTGTCTAATCGAGAATAATTAGTGAAATTCTTCCATAAAAGTTTTTAGATAATAACAAGCCTTTATTTTGTTTTATTTTAATTGATTTATTTATCTAATTGTTTGCACAGTGTGTCGTGGTTATGTTTTAGAGACGACAACAACTGTGTTGCATCCTGATGTCCCACATTTACGTGGCTAGATATCAGTTAGTGGAATTAAAATAATATCCTCGGATATCACGTTGTTTCTGCTTGACCCACCTTCGCACGTCTGCTGCATCTGGTCTTAGAAACAGGCTACACGGTCCGCGTGTTTTTCTATCCCGTTCGATTTACGCGGCGATAAGAGCCATCTGGATAGTGTGCATGAAAATAGCCCATGACTATCATTCATGACAAACCTGTACCTCCTTTAAGAATACATTAATTATTCAGTGATTCGATATTTGAATCTAAATTTATCCGTATTTCTTTCAGTGTTCGCATTATTATATTTTTAACTGAATTGTTTAGTTCGTCGTATTTTATGCCGCATGGGTGGATGATAAGAACTATACATTCAGTGAGTCGTCGAAACGAAGTGTGCACTTTTTCCAGCGTGACAAACTGGGGCTTTGTAAGCATCTGAGAATCGCCTTGCGAAATGCGACCGCCCTGTATTTGGGTGAGCAAGTCTCCGTGTCCCATTTTAGTAATCTTTGCGTTTCAATGAATCGATAGGCTGCATGTAGGCTACTCTCTATTTCAGAATGAGTGCATAGTCCTTGCTGAATTACAGCGGCGCTCCCGTTAGCGTCCTTCCAACCGGTCCAACATTACGATAGTGTGGAAAACACACAGCGTACCCCAGCCTGCCATAGTAAAAAAAAATGTTCGCTAATTAAAAATAATAGTCGTAATGAATACAGTCGCTGAGGCTGTTCTGAAGATGTGAACATTGTCCGTTTCTAGGCTATATAGCCTACCAGCTGGATACGTATTCCTTTGCAAACTTGGGCACCTGCACTTAAGCTTTATATTCATAAATGTATTCTTTTATTAAAAATATATATATATTGTATTTATTTCACCTCCTCCTGTCGCCAGTAGCCTATCTACGTTGCCTATCTTACGGATACTGGCATCTCTTCCGGCTAGTTGCTTCCTTCACTATCGTACGTTGGGGAAAGGGGGTACACGCAAACGTGCTATGTGCATTTCAGGCGTAGTTTCATAAGTCTAAAAATGACACCAGTAAAGAAGCCTAGACGTTCTTATATTATGGGCAACACATATATTGTAGCCTAAATACCTATGTAACATAGAAAAGCACGAGCAAATAAGACTCACCTAACTGTAATTCATGTGGTCCATGCAGTGCGATGCGGTCAGAAACCAGTAGCACCAGCCTTCTCCGCACACCTTAATTTTGATTTAAATGCTAAAAGTATTTATGAATGAAACCATATGCCGTAAGACACACCCACAGCCCGGTCTGAAAAGCACCACGTGATTTGGAACGCGACGCGAAGCGTAGTGACTGGAAATGGGTGATTCTCGCATACGGCGGGGTGTGCGACCATGATACGAGTAGGCTATATTTCTCGGCACAACAAATTAAGAACCGACTGTTTTGAGTGTGAATTATTATTGATGACAAACTGGAGACCAGACAAAGACCAGAGCTCATGAAGTCTTAAATTTAATTTGATCTCGTGTTTTCGAGTGTGGTCCTAAAGACTGACAGCAACAAGGGAGAAAGTGAAATTACAGCCCGAAAGAATACTGTGTTTGCCTGTTAGAATGCACGCAGAGAGCAGAGGCGAAGTTAAAGGAGTTAATGAGTAACTCGTTTCCTACTTTCATGTTTAAGGTTAAGGATTTGTTTTTTTTTTCATACGACACTTTCCGTGGATATATACACTTGTCTGTGTGGATACTGTGACGCTCCATTCACGGGTTGTTAACAGGAATAACAGGAATGTGTCATTTCTGACCAGTTTACGTCAGTGGGCTGTCTGTGCTAATGTTACATAATACATTGTTGCTCGTTCACAGATCTCAACAACGTCGGTAACTGAAAGACAGGATCGAACAGCAACGTCTGAATGATTTGAAATTCAAAATGCGTCCTTGCTTATACAGCATTTTTTTCAAGGTCGTTCGTGTTCTTTTGAACCAGTGCAGTGCAAAAGCATTTCACTACAGCTAAACTTTTGCTTGCTAATTTTGTGTTAAATCAAACAAGTAGCGGATATGTATGTAATGAAATTGGTTGTTGTCAAATATCATTCAGTTTTGCTGAGGCATTAAATTTATTGTTGAATACACGCTTCAACCCGGTGGCCGAAAAAGACAAGTTTGAAACACATATGAGCGTCTCCTTATGTGGTAGAGGATTTCCAGTCCTCGAGAGGCAGTTGTGCAAAAACAAAAAAGCGCTCCTTCGTCTGCACACCCCTTGACGTCATCACGCCCACTCAGTGCTTAGCTGCCACCACATGCCTCCGCTGGCCGAACGTGGGGGAAACACTATGAATAAATTAATTCTCAATAATGACATAGCCTACCTGCAATCGTGACTGATACGTGCTGCTCCGCTATTCAAGACATATGCTTTCTTTCTTTTAATGTAGGTGTAATGTTATACGCTTTATGAAAAATGCTATTTTCAAAAGCAGTTCAAAATCTGACGTTCTTATTGCGCCATCTCCTGGTATTGAATTGATCCGGCATTAAAACATTCTGAAGGACAATTAACTCGTAGATTTCTGCACTGATAATTGATACCCGTCTGCCAACACACAGAGACACAGGCAAACACATATTCAATATATACTGCACATATAGATTCAGTTATACCTATAAACTATTCACAAACATTATGCCACAAATAGGCCTACTATTTCGTTTCAAAAAGCAATCCACAAAAAGATGATTCGAAAATCATACTATTAAGGATTACTACATTTCCCATGATGCTGTCGGTGGAACCGGTGCTTTGGCTTCTGGGTAGGGGGGTCTGTGTCCTCCTTGTCCTATCACGGGCACGCTGGTCTGACTGATTTGACTGGGGGCTTTTAGTGATTCTGTTTAAGTTGTCCACATCTGAAATAGGTTTGATTTTAGTACAATGTTGCCTGCTCGGTTGCTCCTCCGTCGTGCTCTCCCTGCTTTGCGCCAGGCCCGGTGCTACGCCGACGCTCCGTCCGCTGCTCCGCAGATGTCCTTCACGTTCGCCTCGCCAACTCAGGTGAAGAAAGCCCGGGGTTGACAGCCTTGGCCCTGCATGTTCTAGCTAACTTGAAATCGACACAGTTTAAATGTTTTGCAGGACCGATAAGGATATAGCTCGTATGTGAAATGCACGTTGACTAAAAACACAGAATATACTGGCGTCTTGCGCGTCTTGGTGCACAACAAAAGCTGGCTAACTTGCTACTTGCTTGTTAGCGTTTTGTGCTAGTTGCTAGTAGCACTGGGTAACCCATGTTCGCAGTAGAGGCGATAGTTAGCAACTTGCAACGCTGGACAGTAAGTTGCACTGTCTGAAGGTTATTTTAAGTTACTTGCATGGAACACATGTGAACACATGACATTGTGTATAAGTTCAACAAGTAGTGGGACTAGCTTACTAGCTGTTCTCTTAAGAGCAAGCCTTAGGTAGTGGACAGTGCTGAAAAACGTTTCAAATTGAAACAAACCAGTTTGATTTGTTCCCTGAAAACAAGACACATGATTGTTTTTTCGAGGGGTGACTAAATTCAGCTAGCAAGAAGGCTAGGTAGGCATACAGTGGTCATTGAGTCTGGAACTAGTAAAGAAGTTTTGCTGCATAACCAGACTTATGCATACGTTACGTAGCAGTTTTTAGTTAAATATTTATGAAAGGAGATGACGTGCTACAGAGTGTAGCTTAGTTTAGTTATTGACATGTCTGTTTGTATTGTGTCCTGATCGCGTTTCTCCCCCAGGTGTTCTTCAAAGAAGCTAGCGTGAAACAGATCGACGTCCCAACCCTGACCGGGGCGTTCGGTATTCTCCCCGCCCATGTGCCCACACTGCAGGTTCTGCGACCCGGTGTCGTCACGGTTTTCAGTGATGACGGTTCATCTGAAAAATACTTCGGTGAGATTCCATGCCGACGTGTGACACCTCGCAATAACGGTTACAAAGAATTGATGCTTCAGCTGCACTCATCGGACGTACCACTGGAAGGAAAAGCGATGGAGGTCATGCTGGACAAGTGTATTACAGAAAATGCTGATCTATTATAGAAACTGCTTAGTTAGCGATAGCAAAATGCCTAGCTATGTTCTTTCATTCAGTACACCAGATTAGGTGCGACTTTTAGACTAGCTACGATCAGGTTAAACAGTTCCCCTATGTAAAATACTATTTATTTAATTAACATACCAAATCACACTCTCCAGAAGTGGGGCACGTTTTGCCGTGTCCATGGTGAGGTAACGTCAGTGGCTGATGGAGTGACGTCACTTTTGTTCGCAGTGAGCAGCGGCTCGGTGACCGTGAATGCAGACTCCTCCGTGCAGCTTCTGGCCGAGGAAGCCGTACCTCTGGACAGCCTGGACCTTGCGGTAAGACCGCTGCTCTCGTCTCTTCATGCATCATTTTCCTCAAGCTTTAGTCTGATTAATTAGGGAGGGAGTTTAGCGAAGGTTCCTTTGGACCAAGTGGCTGTGCAAAATGTGCGCTGGGTCAGTGCAAAATGCGCATCCTAACACCTCAGTCTGTTTGAAGTCTATTTGTTCAATCAGAAGCTGAGTCTATCTAACAGCCGTTCATTTCGTTATAGCCCAGATGAAGCCAGTGAATTGATGCAGGCGATGTGAGTTACGTTTATGCAAATACCTCTTCCTCCCGTTCTTTCTCAGGCGGCCAAAGCAAACCTGGAGAAGGCCCAGTCCGACCTGCTGAGCACTTCAGACGAAGCGGCCAGAGCAGAGGTCCTGATCAGCATAGAAGCCAATGAGGCGATCGTGAAAGCGCTGGAGTAGAACCACGCCCAGATTTAAGTATTCTCGCGGTAAGAGAGTAGGCAGCTTGTGTTAGAGATAAATTCTTCATGAAAATGCAGGTTTTCCAGTCGTTGAAAGTCTCACAATATTTTCATCCTCAAAAGTCACTGAAAGTGGTCAAATATCCCACTGTTCTTGAAAAAGTAATGGAAAACAAGCCAAATATATGAAAATGTGTTTGGAAGAAATCCTTCTTGATAACCCACTAGTTTGATATCATTCATTATCAATTCGAGCAATGTCAGGGCATGTAAATTGTGAGAAAACTGGCCACCTCTTTGGGTATAGCATACTCATCACCAGAAGTCACTGGCAGTCACAGTCAAGATCACTGGGGTGTGTCTGTACAGAGACAAAATGCTTAGTAAATCCTCTTCCATCTCCTGTTTCATCTGTACGCACCCCATTTTTATGAGAACTTGAATGCTCCAACAACAGAGAGTCCAGAATTTACTGAATAATTGGGGAGCATATAAAATTGATTTGAATGGGAGCCCTGACATACAACTTTATGTACAGTAGCCGGCAGCAACATATGGTAGAGTGACTGTTTGAAAATTCAGCATGCTTATTTCAATGCCAGAAACCATTGCTTTTTAAAGAAGCGCATGGTCTTGACCCTGGGGATCTCTCTTCTTTTAGGTGGTGTCATGTAAGAGTAAAGGTGGGCTAACACCATCCGTCTCTGCTCCCTTCCCCCGGCCAGTCAAATCGGGAGCCGCAGGACACCTTTGCTTTGTACAGTCGGACGAAACCATTAGAAATAAATTTATTTCAAGTAAACTGCTGCTTTGTTATTTTTTCAGTTCATTCCTGCCTCTGTAAGATGTGTGTAAAAAAACACTCAGCAGCATTAAGCATCTGGAGACACAAAAATGCAAAATACAGATTAAAGGAAAACTGAAAGGCCTTAAGTAGAGATGGTACATTTAGTTAGTGGTGTGGAGAGCACGAACAAAAATTTATTTTGGTAGGTAAGTCTTTGTCAGAATGAACAGGTGATTCGCGTGACTGCCAATGACATCTCCGCACCCAATCCCAGTTGTCACATGACACAAACCTAACATTCTGAAATGCTAGAATCAGTGTTTGATTGGATATTTCCATACATTTGATTCATCAGTCAGGGGGGATCGGGTTAACAAGTGGAATTAACAAAGTAATATGTCATGTAACAGTAGTACTCTGGTAACAAGAAGAGGCCAGTAAGTCTAAACATGTCCACAAAGACACACCGGTTCAATTGTATTTTGTTTCACCATCACTGGTGTCCTGTCGTTTATGCACCACTCATTGGTTTTATGAAACTTCCCTGTTTCGGTCCAAGGTTTTCTGTATTACTTCAAGTGTAAGTCTGAGGCAGCCACTTGATTGAGGTTGCATATGCATTTCAATGGTTTTTGCTTTTTTTCAATTGGTTTCAGTACTGGCAGCAGCCAGCAGATGGTGCCACAGTGTCATATATATAGTCTAGGTGCTGCTCATTAATGTCTGTCTGCAGTCCAGGTTTTTTTAAAACATGTTTAAATGGTAACCCTGTTTGTCATCAGTTTGGGAAGTTTAATTTACTGGTTTTAGAATTTTTTAATTGTAATTTGGATTTGTGTCCTGGAAATGGACCAGCTCTCACTGAGTAATTTGTTTTGCAAGAAACAATTTGCAAGTGACTACCGGGAAGTTCTGCTCAGCTTCAGTAACTGTGCTTAAAACCTTTCTGAAATTGTGCTTGTGCGTGTAGCTAGACACACGTATCTTTTAGCTCTAGCCACTATTGATTAGTTCTGCATAGGATGTGTATGTGTGCGCATGCCTCTGAGTGAAGCTTTATAGTGTTGTATGAGTCACAGATATGGCAGCCAGTGATGAGTGTTATTTATGAGTCTCAGCCACTTCTGCTTTCTGCCCAGACGTGGGTGTAGCGGTGGTGCCCATCAATCGTTTCCAGGATCTTGCAGATCTGGACGCTCTGGTCGCCCAGCGAAAGCCCCTGAATAGCGGTGTTCCGGTGTGAACTTTCCACAGCCTCTGCTCACCAGAACAGGGATGAAAGAGCATGAAAATAATGTTTCCGTGGAATTGAGTAGTGCGTATGTGCGTATAATATAGATGATTCACAATTCTAAAAAAAAAAGTTTGGTATTTTTTCCTGTTTATACATGGGATATTTTACAAATATAGTCCACGTTCAGCTCTCCATTGCCTACAATACACAGATACACATTTGCGCCTGTAGGCTGGATGACAATTACATAGCTGACTCCCTTATCCAAAGTGATTCAACCGTTCTTAGTTTAATATCTTCTGCACATAATAACCTGTTTATATAGCAGTCAGCACACAGACTATCCATCGTCTCTGTCGACTACACCTTTTTATACTCAACACGGTTATCATCTGGACCAAACATGACTGCCAGACAAAGGGACCACACCAGGCAGTCTGAAAGGGAACAGAATCACTGTGAGATCCAGCTTCACCTGATGGGTCAAAATCCCCTTTTGTGAAGGACACTGTGCAAAAAGTTTGGCTATTACCAGAGCAACTGAGATGGTATATTTAGATGAGGGGTACAGTAGCAGCACCCCACCCAGATTTCAAACTCAAGTCCCACAGATTCAGAATCCGGTGCTTAACTTATCACACTGGGCTCCTGGACTGATCCCAGATCAGCTTAAAACACTATAAGGCAGCAAGAACAGACACACACCGGGGCTGGCCTGTTCTGCTGTAGTTTTCCTCCCTTCAGCTTGATTGACGGTGTTGTCATGGGGCAGCTGTAATGAGAGACTAGGTCATTCATTGTTCATCGAGATGTCAAACAGCCCCTTTTCCAGGACCCCCCCCCCCTTTTTTATGTTTTCGATAACTGATGTGTCACGTCCTAAGATTGTGTTTGCTTCCTGTACTGCGGTGTATTAAATGAAAATTCACATGTGTAAATGCACTAATGAGCTGATTGGGCCAGATAGAGTTTGTTGGGATTCACTGGGACAAAGGGCAGCTTATACACCGGCTCCCCCCAGGAAATGAGTGGCAGGGCTGGTGGGAGAAATGAGAGCCGGGGGGTGGGGGGCCTTGGGGGCTCTGCTGAGTGAGCCCCCAGCCGTGGGGATCCTTCGGCTCCGGTTTCTGGGAAGTCTGCCGTCTCTGGCGGTCCGAGGAGTTTCCCTAGGATATTTTGAGGCCTGTGGAGTGAACAGGCATGCAGTGTGTATGCGATAAGTCACTT
Organism: Megalops cyprinoides; assembly: GCF_013368585.1. NCBI lineage: Eukaryota > Metazoa > Chordata > Actinopteri > Elopiformes > Megalopidae > Megalops > Megalops cyprinoides. Next base: position 22,016,086 of record NC_050602.1, on the reverse strand, counting down.
TACTGGAATTTTTATTTGGCCCTGTGTTTTTTTGGGAGGGGGGGGATTGTTCAGGGGGTTGTTGGGGCCAGCTTGCTGTGAATGGAATTTGGGAGGAGCGCAAGGCGGATGACAGCCTTAGGGGAAAATCAACCCAAGCTCAAAAACAAAGAAAAAAAGGCCCTGTTTTTTTTTTTTTTTCAAGTAAAGCCTGAACCATGCGTCAGGGCTGCCATATGGGATCTCATTCCACTCAGAAATAAGATTACATGTAAACAGGATGTAGTAGTGCGTCAGATGAAAGTTTATTGTATGCTTCGCCTGAGAAGTATGTACCCGGCTACACTTGTCATGCAGAATAATCTGATACGCAATGAACATACGGTATGTCCCCAGGGCTCAAACTGGGAAACTACGGCCCGGTCGAGTACACTTGATTGATGGTAGAACTTTGCACTGGAAGCAGCAGACCTCTAATGGACCTCCTCTGTGAACACTGGAGAGAAAGAGAAATCAGAGCGCAGGAATTCACAGCGGAATGATTCTAAGTGAGAGTCGGAAAAGTGACAAGTAAGAGGAGAGGCCACTAAAAACCCAGGCTCAAAGATGCTGTGTGTGTGTGTGTGTGTGTGTGTGTGTGCGTGCATGTGTGTGTGTGTGTGGATGTATGTGCTTGTGAGTTTGTGGTTGTGTTTATATGAGAGGGTAAGAGACCGAATTGGATATTTTCCCCAGTTTTGTGACAGGATTTTGCCAAACACGCACCAGAGGCCAGAATGTTCCCTTTCTCTCCGCCTGTCCAAACTCCCATCACCCTTTCGACCGTCTGTCTGCGCCCTTCTGTTCACCTCGACCCTTATCTGTTTTTGTTGGCCGGCGCTCCCTTTCTGAGGCGGGCGAGCGTTCGCCGGAACATTCCGTGATGGTCAGCGGATAAAGCCATTGGCCGCGCTACAGCGTGCGCCTTTCCCTGCCAGAACTGCGCAGCTCGGATGAATAGCGGTGTTTGTCCTGGGGGGGGGGGGGGCATGTGATTGTGTCTTCCTGCATTCCCATAAGAAGCGTCAAAAAAAGAACAGCACATTGTTCTGCCCCTTTACTCATTACATCTCGCTCTTTGTTTTAGCTAACCCCGTGAGATTCCACACCCTTCCATACAGAAGCGCGGAGAATGGAAGTGATGTCAGTGTGATGTCATCGTATGCCGGCTGCTGTACTATAGTGATAATACCTATAATGATAATACTGTGAACAACTGAAAAAATGAGTATAAACAAGTTTTCCAGGTGGCCCAATAGAGTGGAGCAGTCAGGCACAGAGGGGATTGTGTGTGTGTTTTCTGCATGTATAAACAATGAACAATCCATTACCTGCACGGGCTGGTCAGGCTTGGCTGGGTGTGCTTCCTGGGGCCAAATACTCTCGGCAGTAAAGCTTGAGTGTCTGGTCAGCAAAATAGCCAACTGACTATGGCTTTGACACACCCGAGGTCTCCCAAATTTCTGTCACCCCCCCCCCCCCTCCCCATTGGTGCCCCTCCTCTGAGCCTGTCTCTTCATGCGTCTCCCTTCTCCTCTCCCTCCCCCTGTCCATTAACTTCACAGCATGGCAGCAAACAGCTTACCCACAAAAAAAAAAGTCATGTGCAATAGCCTGGGAGATAATCAGCTCTAGGTTCACAGCAAATGGACTCAAATTACTCCTGTCTGTGCATTTGTGCCTCTGTGTGTGTGTGTGTGTGTGTGTGTGTGTGTGTGTGTGTGTTCATGCACCTGGTGTGTTGTCCTGTTGTTTTGTTGTGCGTTGCCATGTCAATGGGACTCCACCCATGTGTCCTATTTCATGTAATGTCTGTCATTGTCTTATGCAGCCTTGGACATCGGGGGTCACCCCGCCCAGAAGGGCTGAGGTGGGGCCTTTGATACAGCTGTCTCTCTTACCATTGAGGAGGCCAAGGGACATTTGGATTTTTCAAAGGTATTAAGGTGACCTATTCCACATGACACACACCCAATACTCTGAATGGAAAAATAACAGTCTCCTTTAAAGGTCTGGAATTAACCGACTGTTTACACCATACATTATACTTATAATGCTGCTACTGCCAGTAATAATAATACTCAGTAAATGTATATTAAACGATCATGGATTATATATTTTATAGTGGGTTACATAGTTACGCACTACATGTTTATTACAAATATTAAGACTTTATTGGAGACTTGTTTATGAATTTTAATAATCTGGTTGTCACATTTACATATACATTTTGTCATTTAGCTGGCTCTCCTCTCCAGGGAGACTTACACTATAAATACATTGTGATACAGCAGATACACAGTTGTATAGACATAATATTTATCCATAACTCAGTTGAAACAGCAGCATTGCATAGAACAAAGCCACAAAATTCATGCGGCCAGCATAGTGCTATAGTCACCGGAGCAAGAGCGAAAGAGACAAGATGAAACAAACCAGATATAAAAGTATTATAGCGATATTCACAAAACGCCCCCTTTGATCAAGCACCTGGAGCATTGTGGGAGTTATTGCGAGCTGAAAGCAGGTTTCAGGTTTCAGTGGCTGAGATTCTGCCGGAGGAGGGGGGAACTTTCAGTCTGTGCCTGAATATGGCCATTGACTGCACATGTTCTTTATTTTTCTCTGGTCAAATGTTTTCATTCAGGGAAAAAAATATGGCAGCGCAATACAAAGCCAAATCTCCGAATACAGTGAGAGAAGAAGTGAGATATGAATATATTTATGAAGTTATAGACATGTTCTGCAGCAGTCTGGATAGACTGAGGCAGCTTTGTGGCACTTGCAGAAATATCAGCAAGTGGAGAGTCAGCGTGGCCCAGAAATGGGCAGAGGGTTTTGATGTTGTAACATAAGAATCTAGCACAGGGTCACTATGCTGCATTCCAAGTGAAGACAGCTTCTTGCCTGCTGTGATGCCAAGATTCTTGCCAAACTGAGACTCATGAACCGTTGTACTATTAAGAGTAGCAGAGAGATCTGGGAAAGGTGAGGATTTGGCACAAACGTAGAACAGCTGGGATTTGGCAAATTTACATTTTAGATACTGATTACTCATCCAGTCTGGCACGTCATTATTTTTAGTGAGTGTGAATATGGACGCCTGCCAGCCCCTTAGCTCCTTTTCACGAAAAACCAGGGCCAGTGGTAAATGATGCCCATTAAAATAGAGAGAGAGAGAGAGAGAGAGAGAGGGAGGGAGTGAGAGAGAGAGACTCGACGGGACTGGATTTAGTCTGGCCTGAAACCAACACATGCAGCGAGGTTTGGCCTTACCTTTCTGACAATGAGGATCACGTTGTTCTGACATTCCAGCCAGGGAGGTGTGAAATTCCAGAGTTATGACACCAGCGGAACACCGTGGGTGGGAGGGGCCGAGGCGAAAGGGGAAAGGAATGCTGGGGGATGAGGTTCGGCGCGGAGGGGTTCTGGGTCCTTCTGTACCCCTCCGACGTCACAGCCCCCTCGGATCCCACGTGTGTCGGCGGACCGAGTGACCTGCAGCCTGCGTCTGTGTGACGTCAATGCCCGTTCCTCCCCTCTCCGAACACGGGGGAGGCCTGGCAGTGATTCCCACCGGATATAAATAAACCGCTCCGCGAGGGATGCTTCAGTGGGCCGCGGAGAAAGGGGGCATTGGGTCAGCGCCTGTGGCAGAGCGGGCGAACCGGATCACGTGCTTTACTGCCGCCCCGTCATCGGTTTTGCGTTACAGAAAAGCGGTGTGAAATCACAGCAGATGCACAACAAAAACCGCCCTGAAAAAAAAATGGAAAAGGGCAAACCTCTACGATGCTGGCGCTTATTCAAGTTTTCTGCTGAGAAAAAAGTCCAGCGCTAGCTCAGTTCCCCTTGGTGAGAGCCAGCGCGGGCCTTATGGCCACAGTCCCCTGGCACAGACCGGGGAAGTGCACGAAAAAAGCCTGGTGTCATTTCTGCTCCCGTTTCACACTCAGAAACCACAAGCACAGCACACGCTGGGAAGAGGAAGTTAAACTTTTTGAGGGATATTTGCGGCTCATGCTCACCTGCATGTCTCAGCAGCCGCCGGAACATTTGCTGAATTTTTTTCTTTCCGCACGACTTATTTTTAAACTGTCGTGTCAGATCTTTGAGCTGTTTATAGAAAGGGCCAGCCATGGAAAATACTCCAATGGTATGTGCTCTCAGTATATGGTCTATTTATTGCAGTGCGATTTCTTCACATCAAAAACAGAACAGGGAACAGATGAGGCGACTCCACACGCTGTAATCACAGAAGACGGATGCACTACATCTTCAGCCTGCCCTAACCTGTCCCGTGCTCCAGCCCAACCTAGTGATACAGTTACAAAGAGCACCCGGGAAATGAAAATGGCCATTACATAACATTACGTAATGTAATAAACAAAGTCATTACTTAACGGCTCCACATTACCTACAGTCAGGACACCTGGCGATCCCTCCGCTTTGGAGACGAGTGTCCTGTTTGTGTCACAAGGCTGTCCTGGCACTGGTGTGGAGGAATGTGCTTCCCATAGTGGTCAGAACAATGGAGATGCTGCTGGCCGTCTTCCATCACACACTTGAGACCCACCTCCTCAGGCTGCATCTTGGCTCCCCGAGCATTACATTACGTTATTGGCATTTAGCAGACACGCTTACCCAGAGCAACTTACATCAGTTACAATGTTATCCATTTATACAGCTGGATATTTACTGAGGCAATTGGGGGTTAAGTACCTTGCCCAAGGGTACAACATCGGTGCCCCAGCGGGGAATTCAACCGGCAACCTTTTGGTCACGAGTCCTGCTCCTTAACCACTATGCTACACAGCTCAACTTCCCCTATTTTGCATAGTCTTATTGTAGGGAATGTTGCATTGTGCGTATGTGTAGTACTTCTATATTTATTGAAGTATATGTGTTATTGCTGTATTGTACTAAAGTATGGCACTGGTATTCTTATTGAATTATGCATACTAGTTGTCACGTCCCTTTGAGAAGGGCCTATGCATGTTCGGATGTTATCAGTCGTGACCTGTACGATCTGTATTTTACGCAGCTATCAGATTCACTTTTGTCCTCGTTCTCTCTATGTCTTTCTCTGATCTGATCTCACGATCTGATCTCTCTGCCCAATGACAACAATGTAGTGTACTGTCATTATCTCGTGCATTTTCTCAGCAGACACCTTCAGCCAGTGCTGTGAACATTGCCCGCATTGTTTACACTGTCTGTTTATGCAGCCTGACGCCCAATAAAGCACATCAGGTACCTTCTTCAAGGGTACAACTGCCACGCCCCACCAAGGGTTTGAACCTTTATCTCAGACGCTGCACTGAACTCTCTCCACTGACTCAGAGAAACCCGTGGCTGACACCAAAGATGTTTCCACCACAGAATTGGCTAAACTGTCCGTCAGTACAGTATATTACGCTGTTTAGGTTGATTTTTGTATCTTACACCTTTAAATTGTGTTTGCTCTGTGCTGTATCAGTGCTGCGGCCTCCGTTTGCTGTTATCAACGTGGCCAAAGGAAGAAGATGCCAGAAAGTATTTTTGAAATGGCTGTATCAGTTCCCAGGTGGTAGTGGCTTAATCCTTTTGCTGAACAACGTGCCTTTCTTGGTTTTCCACTCCCTTTGTTAATGTGTACAGACTGCAGTACAGACACATGCACAGGGAACAACTCAGATATCAACAGTATCAACATCGTGCCGGCACATCTCGATCCAGGCAGAGACCGACTGGGGCAGAACTGTATTTAGGAGCAACAACACAATGGGGGACATAACAACCAGGCCTCACCTCAGTACATGGAAGCAGAGTCCTAAAGAAAGCCTGGGACAACCGCATGTTCAACAGGTTTTTAAAAGTCAACTGTCTGACTTAGGTTATGGTATCTTGGCATCTCACAGTGTGAAAACCAACAGAAGCATTAAGTCTGTATTAGGTCTATACCTAATACAGTCACCCTTTTAAGTTAACTTATTTTAATCCAGTCTGAGCAGGGTTTAGGTTGGTAGCATCCTGTTGCCTTGTAGTGTAATCCGATGAATTTTAATTTGACCATTTGTAAATATTTATTCATCTTATTACTTGAATTAATTATGTTTTTGCTTCTACAATGGCAGGCTAATCTCCTTGAAGTTGAATGTGTACATTGTATTAGTTTGATGCAGCTGTGGGATTTTGTGCTTTGAATGCTGACTTTTACAGTTGGATAGGTCTTCCCCCACAGAGAATAAAGTATTCATTTGCTCATGTGTTCATTCAGTCATCCATGCTCTCGTGTTGAAAGTTTTAGGGCACTGGCTGTACAGTCTGGGGAAAGAACATGGTGATGTCACTACAAATATAAAGCACAGAGGCTGTCGTCGGCACTCTTGTCAGTCACAAGGGTCATTGTGCCTCAGTACTGCCCTGCCTCTCCCCTTGCCGAAAACAGAATTCGATTTGAGGAAGTTACGTTGAGGAGCACGGTCTCAGATAAAAGAGGGACAGCACCTTCATCTTCAGCCTTATAGTTTCATGGGAATTGGAAACAACTCACGCATTCACACACAACACACACAAAAAAAACCCCTTTTCAGGTCACCTCTCACGTGCATGAAACCCTGGTTTAAATACCAGAGACCTTCGGAGCTGTTGTCCTTTGTCATTGTGGCAGAGAACACCCCCCTACACACACACACACACATGCGTGCACACTCACTTTTCAACCCTCTGGAATTCATAGATATCCCGCCTCTTTCTCTTTTAGCGGCTTTCCGCTCATGTTCTCCTCTAAGCATTAGGAAAATATGCCACCCAGCCTGTTGCTTCCCCGCACAGTTGCTCTTTCGGAAGGGCCTGTACGTGATCCGATGGAGACTGAGGCTGCCTTGTTCCCACATATGGGCGTAGAACACCTGACCGCTCCTTGTACGGGGACAGCTGGCACAGGTGTGTCGCCTACAGAAGCATGAGTCATTGTTAATCTCCCCCAGTCAGCTGGGGACGTGGGTGGGGGTTAGAGCCACTGCAGTTGTCCCCTTTGAAATGTGTTGCCAAGTGACCTTTGACACAAGGGTCTCATAATGTATACTGTCACCTGGTTTGTAGCCACACCCTTTGCAGTCTTGGAAAGTTACGACGCTGGCCCTGACCGGTCCTGGTAAGGGTGAAACAGCACAGCACAGGAAGGTCGTTTCAGGGACTAATCTTTACTTTTCAGTCTAATGATCATAAATGTATGCATGAATCCCCTTCTGTATTAATTTTGCGAACATTGTGTATGCGTGTAAATGTGTAAGATGCTGTCATGGGAGTTCCAATAAATAAATTTAATTAAAAGCAGAGTAGAAACTCTTAAAAAAGCCCAACTTTACCACCTGCGTGCCCCCGCCACCCCCTCCCGACCCTTCCCTCTCCCTGGCCAGCCACCCCTCCTCCAGAGTCTGACCTCCAGTGGAATGTTCAGAGGGGCTGAAATAGTTCCAGGAACGGCAGATCCACGCACTCTCTGTCTTTCTGTGTCACAGTGACAGCAGATGAGAGAGAGGGCATGTTTCAGATGGGGGGGTGAGGGGGGGATGGAGTGTGTGTCGAAACCAGTCAAGCATCGCAGCAGATGTGTTCTTTTTTTTGTCAGCATGACAGGTGTGTGGGTGCTTGCGGGAAAGGTGTGTGTGTGTGTGTGTGTGTGTGTGTGTGTATGTATGTTGAATGTGTTGATGTGTAGGATGTGCGTGTGTGAGTGTGAGTATGTGTGCTTGTGTGTGTGTGTATGTTGAATGTGTTGACGTGTAGGATGTGCGTGTGTGAGTGTGAGTGTGTGTGCTTGTGTGTGTGTGTGTGTGTGTGTGTGTGTATGTTGAATGTGTTGATGTGTAGGATGTGCGTGTGTGAGTGTGAGTGTGTGTGCTTGTGTGTGCATGTGCGTGTGTGTGTGTATGTATGTTGAATGTGTTGACGTGTAGGATGTGTGTGTGTGAGTGTGAGTGTGTGTGCTTGTGTGTGTTTGTGTGAGTGTGTGTGTGTGTGTGTGTGTGTGTGTGTGTGTGCGTGTGTGTGTGTGTGTGTGCGCGTGTGTGTAGGTCTGTGTGTGTTGGTGTGTAGGTCTGTGTGTGAGTGTGTGGTTTCGGACGCCCTTGAATTCCATCAGTTGTCAGTTTCTGTCCTTCTGGGTGTCAGAATGAAATATGTTTTAAAGAGATGAGCAGGGAGCACTGCCAGGAGGTGGGGAGAGAAGGATTTCATGCTAGTGCTGCACGGTCACACCTGTGGCCCCTGAGCCAGAGCGGAAATGTACAATAACACTGCTGAGCTTGTTACACAAATAATCTGAATGTGGTAATCACCCCGCAGTTTCGTCCATTTTCCTCAAGATGCACGGAACATGAGCAGCATTTTCTGCACATGGCTGCGTGAACATTGTGTGTGTGAACAACAGTCTGTGTGTGTGTGTGTGTGTGTGAGTGCGGGGGGGGGAGATTACTAAGCTTTGATTCCAGATGCAACCAGCATTCCCTCCCCTAAATGTCCAGCTTGATTCATGTTACATTAAAAACACACCCAGGTTTCTCAGGTACAGTATCTTCACATTACTCAGTTTTTCCCTGTGACATATTGACTACAAGGATGTTGTAGGAGGCATTTTCCCAGAATCCAACTGGGTGGAAATGGAGGTGGTGTTTGGCACAGTCAGAGTGAGGGGGACTGGCAGCAGTTTGCCCTCAGCGGAGGATTAGCAGAAGCCACACGTGCGCGCGTGCACGCACGCACACACCAGGATGTTGTGAGGGAGGGGTGGGGGGGGGGGGATAAAGGTGCTGGCGAAGCAGGAAAGAAAAGGCAGGTAGCAGGCAAGGGCTAGGAGGGCGGGGGCGGGGGCGGCAGCGGGAGCGGGGGTGAGAGAAAGACGCAGGGAAGCGGAGGCAGAGTGGGAATTAGTGACGTAGGCACGGACGAGCGTGTGCTATTTTTAAGCGTCTGATGGGACGCGGCGCTGCGACGTCATTGGTGAAACTGGCCGCTTTTCAGTGCTTGGCACGGCTGGCACTGCGCGACCAGCAGTAACCTCCTGTATCAGAGGCTGGATTACTGCGTACGGCCAGCTGGATGACGGAGCTAAGGGATAGGTCAATGTCCCAGCTGCTGAAGGAGTTCCCATTCTGTGCTCACAGATCCAGAAAGAGGCAGAGGGAAAAGATCAGATCCTGCTGGAAACTATCCCACTGTGGGATGCGCTGCGTGTGTGTGTGTGTGTGTGTGTGTGTGTGTGTGTTTGTGTTGGTGCGTGTGTGTGTTTGTGTTGGCGTGTGTGCGTGTATGTGTATGTACATACTTATGTGTGTGCGTGCATGTGTGAGAGTGTGTGTATGCGTTTTAGAAGTAACTGAGGCGCTAGAATGGTTCGTCACTCATAATGTGCTGCAGTTTGACATTATTGGTGCGTTAACACTATCTTTAAAGTCAGTGATTTAGGAACAGTGAACAGAGAGAGACTAACCTTTAGCTTCCTCGATTTACATTTTCGTAAATGACTGGTCCCCTTTTCTGCAAGTCTGCAATTAACCCCTGTTCACAACACCTGCAAATGGGCACACACAGCTAATTACTATTAAACACACCGGCAGAGAAGCAGGGCCTATGCTGTTAGACATGGGGGCAGTGCTACTTCTTGTCAAGGTCCTTAATAGGTCTGATGTCCATTGCTCTGAGTGGATTTTATTGGCCTGCTCAGCAAAGGTGATAATGTTACAGGGGTCTGTAATTACCAAGCCCTTTACAGAGTGGTGCCAGCGGACGTGAGTCTGTGATGCTCTTTAATGTACACTGTTCCCAAGAGGTTCTGACAGCGTTGGAAGACTCCACAACCTCTAAATGGAGTGGAGTGTCGCTACATGCTATTAATGTCTCATTGATTTCACCCAATGGCATTTTGCTGTAGAGGGTAAAGTGTTTTGATAGGTCCATACAAGTCAGTGGTTGACAGCACATTGTAACTCCACCAATCATGAGGCTCGTAAAGCCTCACTCTCTTGCTCACGTTGACAAAAACTGCTGGACCCCCCCTGGACCTACCTCCTACCACTCTTCTTTTTCAGTTCTCCGGGAAGTATTTTTGAAGATGCACTGCCTTGAAAATATTTTTTATCTCTGCGTGCTCTCGGTAGCATATATCAGTTTACAGTGACCTTTGATAGCGGCCATACTGTAAAAGCCAATGAGCTGGCCAATATGTTAGCAGTATCAGTGTTCTGACGTTGCTAGGCCTGACACTGACTGACATCAGTCTAGTGGTCTGGAAGAGAGAGGGATGTAGCCTGCCAGCTGTACTGGATTTAGATTTGAGCAATTTTCCATGACCTTTTTAAAGAAAGAGAGATATTTCACTTCCTTGTAGGATTTTTCCACAGCCATGAGAGCCCTGTGTATTGGCATGTCAGATTAGGAAACTCATCTGAACTGTTGGAAAAGAGGCATTTGCCATGTTACTCACTTAGGATGACTCTCATTTTTAGGGTGTGGGACCTAAAAAATGCATCCCAAAAAGAGGACATGTCCGGGAAAAAGAGGATGTACGCTCACCCTATCATTATTAATCCGAAGTTCTCTGCATAAAGGGAGATGAGCGTTCAAAAATTAAACCCTTGGAATGTGCTTGGTTGCGCGTACGGAGAGTCCCACGGGTCTTAACGATGTCCTTCTTGATATCTGAGGAATAATCAAAGCTGTTCTCCCTTCGTTTGGTTCAAAGGAAAAGGAACCGGATGCCAGCAAATGTGGGCATGTTGGCTGATTTTATCGTAGTCCGGGTGCCAGCCAAAGGGCCAGCCAAAAACGAAAGAGAAGGAGAATCAAGACTGAATGTAAACCACACAATGGGACGTTCTATCATCACTTATTGTAGCTATTCCATATTGATGATGAGAACAGTTATTAGAGCGCTCTGTGATAGGTTGACTCATGTTCAGAAGCAACCGGCTGTGCTCCGTGTACGCTGTTGTTCTTGTGGATAAGAGCATCTGATACCTGACAAATGATACATTAGTCTGTATGTGACACGGGGAAGGCGTTACAACAGATCATGGATGGAGGTAGGCAAGGTTCACCCTCACCCCCACGTGGACGGACAGGTTCAGGGTGGACAAGCCGTTCTAGAACATTCGCTCATCTCTTGTCTCCCCCTCCCATGCTGAGAGGGCATTTTGTGGAGGGGCAGGGGTCCTCTGCGGCTTTGTGCCTTTTTTACCATGCACCCTCTAAACTCTTGCGGAGAATCCCCGAAACCCCACCCTTCCTGTTCTTCTGGAGTTATGTGATGCGTATCTGCTGGGCATATCATGCGTGTTTGTGTGTGTGTGTGTGTGTGTGTGTGTCCCGCTCAGCATATTGGTGAGTCAGCAGGATGTGAGTGTTGGAAAACAGCACCGAGACTCTGACAGATCCGACACAAGTCTCTCTTTGTCATACATGAAGTGAAGGGCGGGGGCAGTGACTGCGTTGCACTGGAATGCGGGGCACAGACAGACAGAGGACCACACACAAACTGCTCCACTGACATACCTTAAACCTGCTGAGTGCCCAGGTCACTTTTCTTTTATCTCCCGTATTGCTCACTCATCAGTCTACTGATTTGGGAGCTGCCAAGATAGAGAGTGAATCATGACGGCACTTGTGTAATGAGGACGCAGGATGTTATTTTGCTGATTGCTTCAGTGCTCCTCCCTCGGTGTAATGCAGCCTCAGTTTGCCAGCTCCAGCTGGACAGTGATTGAGCCAAAAATAGTCCGAAAAATTTAAGACTTCAGTTTTCACAGGAGGCCTATTTTTAGTTGGGACAGATACTGACACGGAAATTCACAAACTCAGGCAGAAACACACACACATACACATGCACACACACACACACATACACACACACACAAACACACACACACATGCAGTGTGTCTGCGAGCCTCACACAGACAGACACACGCACCGCCTCCTGTCCCCCAGCCGAGTGAGAGGTGAGTAGGAAGTGTGTCAGCTGGCGGTACCTAATACACAGCAAGGGCGTGGTTTACAGTACGTGACAGTGCATCTTAAAGGCACACCGAAGTCAACGGGTTCACGCTCCCCTTGGTTTATTTTCATTCACAAAGACCCCGATGACCAATCAGGGAGTGACTGTTTTCCCAGTCATGATTTGCATGGTGTCGCAGACACGCACACACACACACACACACATGGCCACTCATCCTGGCAGAAATGTGCGGTGATTCATAGCTCCTGGTACTGGTACATACTCAAATGGCAGGACACACAAACACATGCCTTTCCGAAGACAGAATGTTATGTTCTGAAGACTCGAATCTCTCAGGGCCAGCAAATGAGCTTGACATATTTCAAAGGCAACATGACAGCAGAACAGAGCTTTCAGACAGCTACTTTATTACTCTGCTCTCAGACTGATCTACTCATAATGCTCTCAGACTGATCTACTCTCGGTTATGAACCCAGCACAGTGGAAAAATTGGATCTCAGACACAAACAGAAACACAGCTGAAAGAATGGGTGTCTGTAAACCAAATGAAAACACACCCAGCAATTTGTACTTAAACAAATGGTTCTAAAATTGTAAATGTAAATGTAAAATGTCTGATCACTGCTATAAGGGTTTCTAATCAGGACAGTGTCGCAGCTTGTTTTATTGGCCTCTCATTGTTTATTTTACTTCGTTTACTATTTGCTGCATATTACAACAGTAAATTCACACAGGCAATACTGAACACTCAGATACTAAATGCAGCAATAAAAAAGATTCATACCAGGTATGCAAGGCCATGGATCAATGTATATAGCCTCTCTATGGCAAATTCAAAGTATGCATTTACTGTATATCACTACCAAAATTTTCATGACCAACATAGAATTATTAAAAAGAATTGATTTTGTAGTCCCTTCACAAGACATTTTTATGTAATCTATTCTTGGCAAAAGCTAAAAAGCTCCTAAGTGTTGATCCAACTCACAGCACATTTTTATGTTTGTTTCTTAGATTTTACCTCAATTAAGCGCAAACATATTTTTAGAGGTTTAGAATTTCTATAGTATTGGAGTTAGGATTATGGGATGACAGACTACATGTTTTACTATAATTTCTTTTCATCCAATGTTAGTTTATCGCCACTTAACGTACAGTATCCTCGCCCTTTGGCCACACTGTGAATATTTCATTTTAAAGGCATTACAAAGGCATCAGACAGACAATGAGTTACTAATTATATCTGCTGTCACCTGATAATAGCGTTCCTGAAAGCGGTGTAACAATCTGACCTCCATCTATTCATGAAACAAGCACGTCTGTAAGGACTGTGTGCCCCTGTCTTTATGTAATGAGCTAGTGACTTTTATTTTCCTGCTATCGTTGCCAGGTGATTGCTTCTTCCTTCTCATTTCATTATTTTTCTGTCGTCATAGCACAACGTACTGTTCTTCAGAAGCAATAGCTTCCTTTTATTTCTTAAGGTCGTTCTTGGGAAGACGTTGAGAATTAGAGTTAAATCAGCAACAAAGACAGATCGTTTGGCTTAAATGAAGGTATAGTTAGTGCAACTGATTGTCAGTCTCACATTATGACCAGTTATTTTTGTTACTGTAGGGAATTCTGCTGTCAATAGGCTACTGCTATACCTTCAACGCAGCATAAATACGTTAATTAGTTCCATTGGCGTATTTTGTTTTGAATGATAAAATTGTAGATAAATTCGTTGAGCAGCCTAATTCAAATGGTGTCAACGTTTCTCTAGCGCTTAGTGGGCTTTATGTCGACACCACTTAAAACGCACTTCATCAAGCGAATGATTTAGTGTGTTACACACGCAAATTCCTTGTTGGTCTTTCAGCAGGAAATCGGGCAGTGTCTGCCAGTCAGAGGAATCCCGTGGCTTCCTTAAATGACACGCTGACTTCGCAATCACAAAACTCTCCACCCAGATCTAGAGGAGCTCAGTTAAGCGGTGTTCCATCCCAAGAGTAGCACTTAAGACTGGGAAAAGACGCCGTGGCACAACGTTAGCCTGGGACCTCTTGGGCATAACTGGAGTGCACTTTGTTGAACACGCGGAATACAAAATAACTGTACACAATTGGTTAAATTGTGGCACAAGTCAAATAATCTGCATGTGTGTGTAACCACACGTCGGGTTTTGCTTATCGGTAACGTTAAGTCATCGCCAACTTCGGAATTTACTAACTGAACTGTGGACATTTGTCGGGAAAAGCAAGCACAGCCGAAGTTCTTTTTTAAAGGAATTTACCACAATTATTTGGTAAGTTGAATTTGGACTTTTTTATATCTATATATATTATGATATCACCATAAAAACCATGTTTTTATTTCTAAAAGTGTTGGTCCAAGGTTATTTGGACCATTTGCTTAAAGTTCGAATATATTATGAGTGCACTGTCGAGGGTAATAGAGTTGTCATACCACAATGCTTCTAGAATGTATACGTAGCTGTTAGACACAAACTCTGCAATGCACAAGGAGAAAGCGAACAGGAGTGGAGCGGTGTATATCCGTGCGTGAATGACGAACAGACAGGTTGTTTCAAGTCGGGGTTTATAAGCGTAACTGCTAATTAGAATGCTTCTTTAATTATACGCCGTGATCTGCAGGATTCATGAATCAGTGTAGCCTGTATATAAAATTTTTAAACTTTAAACTTTAGTCACCACGTGACAAGCTGGAACTTCTCCGCTTGACGAATGCATTGGACGAATGACGTAGATCATTCGAAGTCCTTATTTGTACAACCGTTTCACAGCACAATGCGAAGGGATCCCTGCAGATTCCATGCGGTATTGCCTGTCAGTGGCGCTAAGTGGAAAACGCTTTGACAGTGTCAGTACTGTAAAAAAAACAACAACAAAAAAACAAGAAATTCCTGAAATTATGAATCACAAAGCAGCTGTGGTCGCTTTGAGCCGGTGTGGTCATAAAGAGCAGGATGTGTAATGACACACGCGGCGCGACGAATCCCCTTTGTCACTTTCGGGCGTTTCGTAACTGCGACTTCTCCCTTTTCGGGTGTTTGAACGCACATACGCGTAACGCAAAACAGACATCTAGCATTTGGAGGACACGAAAAGTAATTGTGTTGTCTAGTCGTGCGTCAAATGCAGCTCGATGAGCTGGAAAAGGGAATTGACTTATTCATGAGGCTCTTCTCCGAATGGAGCTTTATGTTAGATACATGCACACACCAAGGCATGCATTAGTTTTTCCTTTTAATAGTCTGTGCCCACTATCTGGCAGTTCAGACCGATACGAAGAGTTCTGGATCTGTGCAACATCTGCTGTGAACCGATACCGAACAGGCAGGGTATCTATGTTCAAATGAAATCCGTAGACACGATGGAGGTGGAATTGCACTTCTTCACTTAGAAGCACGTCCGAAATGTGACTGAACCCTCCTCCCGGTTATAAATCAGTGCGGTGATAACATTGTTGCTACCCCGGTACAGCAGAGGGTAAACGCTAACACAATTATTACTATACCTTCGTGTTTCACTTGGAGACCGGAGGCACTAAGTCTGTAGGGCTTGGTGCAATACTTACTGTCGACGCAAGGGGGCGAAATGAACTTTAAAATACAAAACCGGCTAAACATTTTCGGGATTGAACTGATGTTTCACTTGCATTCGTGAGAATGGTTTTCATTGTGTTCTCATACAAAATGTGCCAGACACGACGGCTACCCGGTTATCTATAATAATGTACCTAGCTGGCATCAGCGGGTCCCTCGGCATGAGATTCTTGCGATAATATTAGCCTATATATAAAAAAGAAGTAATAGAAAGAAATTGTGTCTTAAAGGTGCGGAGCCATACATCGTTTACCACCGGCCACACAAAACATGAATTCTAGGAATTTGGTTGCAACAGACTAGATGTGATAAAAATGTGCGAGTGATTATGAACTCGCACATTTTGAACTTTGCAATAGGCCTTCATTTACAGTTATGTTATGAAAGCAAATAAAATGCCCGTCTTGCTGTTAATTACAGCTGACAATTCAGCAAGCTAGAATCAAAATGTTTTCCGCATTAATTTCTCTTTTCAGACAGGGAACACATTGAGCTCAGGAAGATGCAGAATAGGAAATTAAGCCGGCAGACTAAAACGTGTCAATTAAATCGAGAAAAATATTCAGCTGATAAATAGTCAGAAACAATGCTTTACTTAATTTACTCTTTTTTATTTTCCATATCTATAAAATGATGTATTTGGGAGGGGAAAAACCCCGAACGGCTTGCTATCCGATTGTCCTGGACCGTCGTATGCGGTTCCAATACATTATGAATGGTCTGAGTGGGCAGGAACCATCGTTATCGCTTGGCGTGTGGAGCCCCGGGTTCTCGCAGCTGATTGGTTCCTCAGGCAAAGATGGCGTGGGAGAAATAAAAGGGTGGAGTCGTTTCCCACGTGGGTGGCGTGAGCGCGTTTCTGATAGGGTAAAGCTATCAATCTCCACGCCTTTCGCCGCTGCTGATAGGTCTGAATGCCCCGGGACTGTGGGAGTGTCTTATTGATGTCTAAGAGCAAAGCTTTGTAACATTTGCACTAGTGTCGTTGATTCTGCTTGAGCTGAGCATGGCCAAAGGACCGAGGACATTATCTTTGCAAGGCATTGGCAGGCTGTAGTATTAATCAGTAGCTCGCAAAACGAAACTTACAACTATAGGATTTGCAATTCTGATAATTATTTAAAATACTAATTTCCTTTGCCCTTATTACACCATATGGAATTTAATCTGCAAGCGAAATTCATAGCTGGAGTAATGCTTGCTTTGTGGGTCTTGTAATATAGCCTCTATTGTTAGTAAGCTAACAAGCTAGTTAATGTTAGCTATAAAGCTACTGTCAAAGATCCACTCATGTTGCTAGCTGGCTAGCATTGGAAACGGAAACATTTTGTTTGGACCAGGGCTTACAAAGCATTCTTTGACCTAGCTACCGAAGGACAAATAAATAACCAATTGCTATAATAAACTGAAAATCAGGACCTCGGCTCATTCCGGAAATACTTTCATAAAATAACGGGAAAGACGGAAGACTCATTGTTTATTTTGCCTTTACAGAAAAGGGATCGGACAGATCCTCTTATTTTAAGGAACCAAATAAAGGAAGCGTTGTCTGTCTGGACTGAACTAGTAACATAGGTAGTCTACGTAGCTAACTTTAACAGCGTAATTTGAAGGTTTCCTTTAACAGCGAACGCTACGATACAACCGCAGTCACTCCGACCCAGATTAGCTAGTTGCGCCTTCTGTCCCTTACAAACAGACCATCGTCGAATGGACCAACATCCCAGCACCCGGACCTGCCCCAGCCGCGCAACTGCGTCTTGTGAGGTCGTCCCCAGCGAGCCCTCCATGAATTTGCAGATCCAGTCTACAACCGGTACCCGTTTCGAGCTCTCCCTTCCGCTGGAAGAGACGGTGGAAGGACTGAAACGAAGGCTCTCGCAACGGCTCAGAGTTCCCAAGGAACGACTCGCTCTGCTACACAAGGAAACGTAAGTAACCGTGCATACATCCACCGCTCACGAACTTACTTTTGCATTTTTTTAGAACCACGTCCACCGTCCTGTACTAAACAGCTGGCTAGAAGGCATAGCTAGCAGCGTGTTAAGATGTTAAAAGCTTTCTTATAAATTTGATGTGCAGCCTAGGTAATCACTGTTCGACATTTTACAAGTTTTACATATGTTGGAGTTTATTTTGAATATCACCCGGCACGACAATACATTTCTGTTGCAGTTGTTGTAATGATGTGATTTTAGTGACTAGGTAGCTTGCTGCAAGTCAGTTTGGTCAGTTTAGCCAGTAACTAGTACCTTAGCCGCTATCATTCAAGTGCTTCAGCAGTAGCGAATTGTCTAACTAACTAACACTGCGATTAAATGTAGGGAAACCCTCTATTGTGTAGAGTGTTAGCTGAATGCGTGTGCTGTGTTCGAGCGTCGGGCTGACAGCCGGACTTAGTTTCCCCCGCCTGCTTTCTAAGCAGCTTAATTAAAAATGTGTTGAGATGATACGTCGGGGTGTTTCGCTGGGGGGAGGGTGGCGATGTGTTTGCATATGCTACATTCCAGTTTAGCAAGGAGAGAGGGGTGGGGTGCCGGGGAGGTTAAACGGGGCGAGGTGAGACGTACCCCTCCTGAGAGATCAGGTCCTGCAAAAGTTTGCAGTACCGTATTCATTTTTAACGTCGAACACTCCGTGCGCCTGCCCGTGGCACTTGAACTGACACAGTTCGTACATTTTCGTCGACAGGACCGTCTCCGCAGAACAAATCCGTGCTTTGCAAATTTAGCTACTCCTACACATTCGAGACCATTTTGGGATACAGTAGCGTTTTGCTAACTACATGTGTGCTCACGGAAATGATTGTAACTGTACCTGACACGTAATTTGTCACGCCTTTTCCGTACCCCGACAATTAGTGAATGATTTTCTAAATTGAAATGTTCTTTTCAGCAGATAATCGGAGTAAGTTAATCAGCTTTGGTGCTCGGTAAACAGGGTTTCCTTTGTTTCTTGTGAACGCTTCACCGTCACGTTGTTTTATGTCAACAGCACTACATTTCAAAGTCCCCCAAATCATATCTAACGACATCATCCGTTAAAACCAGTAACTTTTTAAAATCTTCCTCTCTTCCAAAATGGGGCCTCGGGCAATGCTTTGTGTTGCTTTTGTTCATTCGGAGATGACATCACTCTGTGATTTGTGTGTCTTTTGCATTTAAACGATTTCGGATGTTAAAATGCGTTTGAATTAACATGTAATTTGGACCCACCCGGCTACTCAAGTAACCATTGCTTCTCACAACACAAGAAGCGTGTTAAGCATAGCGCTCTTTCACACATTAGCTATAGAGACAGTGAAGCATTCGTGCTAAATGCCCATGTTCTTGAGTTGGCTTCCGCACCTTTGTTGACAGTTAACAATTTCCCTGCACTCAGTGAAACTCCGTCATAAAGTTATAGTTTCGACCAGGTGTCTTATGTGACAAACGTGTAATTTGAGTCATGTTCTGCGCTATGCATGAAACTGCACTGGTGGTAATGTTTACGGTCACCTCTACTGGTTCTCTGATGTCACTGGCCTTTTCGCCTCCATAGTTCGCTCGCAAAATACATCGTAACACCAAGGAAGGTCCAGTTACGCAATAAAAGATGCATTTAACCCTCAGAAACAACGACCCGTTGCTGAATCGTAACGAACACTTTTGACTCATTTATGGTTGTATCTCAAATGTGCACAACACTACGCGGTATAATAATTTCCATACATTCTAAGGTGGACATGTGATGGTAAGGACCATTTTATTAAAACGTAAAATAGTTGTCATTGTTGAGGACCGCATTGATTGTGTTGCAGGAGTGTGATCAGGTACTAATTGTTTATAGTGCTTGGCATCAGATCATGATGAGTCTAGTTATGAGTCTAGTTACTGATAGTCACACAAGTAAAGCAAACTGCTTTTAACATTAAGCCCATCCTCTTTGTTGTGTGGGACATTTCCTTCCTAATGTTCACAAAGAACATTATGCACCGCTTTTGCAAAAAAAACTGGAGTGATGTCTGCAGAAGACAAAGAGAGACAAAATGTCCCAGAGAGGAAATCTGAAGTGGAATGCAGCTGTGGTGTATTTTGTTTCATTATAAAGTTAAAACTCATGCTGCATGAACACCTTTCATGAATAATGTTACTTTTTTGTTGGTTTTAAGTAAATGTATGTGTAATGTGTTCTGCTGCTCTTCCCCCAGGCCCTTAAATTCAGGAAAACTCCAAGACTTTGGAATCTCTGATGGGAGCAAGTTAACACTGGTCCCAACAGTGGAAGCAGGATTAATGGTGAGGATTCTTCACTTTCGCCGTGTATATCCTGAAGAAGCCTACAGGAATGAGACCATAACAGATGAAAATCAGGTGTTGGATTTCTGAGAACTGAAGGAGGGAGGCTTAGCAGTCTGTTTCCATCCCTCAGTTTCCAGAAATCAGCTGGTTTCATTATTAGCATATGTGATGTTTTATCATTCCTTTAATTTTTCAATCCCATGTTAATGACAGCAAATGCAGGAATATTCCAAAATTGCATCGCTGTTTCACTGTTTATTTACCTGTTTCTTTCTGTCGTTTTTCTTCCCTACAAAGTCCCAAGCGTCTAGACCCGAACAGTCCGTAATGCAGGCTTTGGAGAGTTTGACAGAAACACAGGTGAGAGATGATTTGTTGCATGCTGTACTTAAACTGAATTGTGCAGGGTATGTTGCTCTGGTGGGGAATGGAGGATCTGTAGGTGTCCTTGAGTGAAGTAAATGGGGTACTCGGGGCCATCAGGATGAAACTGAATTATAATGGAAGAAAACTTTGTCTGCCTGGCTTGGGAGTGAAGGCTGCAGTGCTGTCATAGGTGTACCTTGTGATGGTGTTAGGCTGGAAATTATGTTGTAGCTGACTCATTGTGTGCTTATATGCATGAGCTAGAGCCTCAATTAATTGCACAGATGGCAGGTTTCTCTGTCTGGGGGTGGGTGGGGGGGGTACTGGCCATTCTGTATTTAATGTATATTTCAGTGGTGCTGTGAACCAGCCTTTTGCATTAATTTGGTTAGCGCTAGGTTCGTGTTCAGGCTTTTTTAACACCTGAGTCAGCGAGGTCGTGTTCTCAGCAGGCTAATAAGTGTGACTGTTAAATTTACATGTGAGTGGGGAGGGAGGGGAAGGGGGGGCAGGGTTGTTAGGGAGTGAGGCGTTAAGCAAGGCCGGGATAAGCAGCGGGCTTTGCAAGCTGCTTCTGTGGGCTCTTATCTACCAGCTCACGAAATCCGACGTGGAAGCTCTTTTTTGGCTCGGGGAAGGGAGCTGCGTATTTAGAACGACTCTCTCCAGTCTCCCCGGCAACGCCTGTGCGGAGCTGGAAGCGCGAGGTGAGGCAAGCCCGGGCGGCGGCCCCGCCCCACATTTGCGTCATTCCGACCTTCCTCTGTGAAATCCGCCCCCATGCCAGAGCGTGTGTGCGGTTTGAGCTGCAGCGAGACAGCCGAGCCGATCAGCGAGGATTTCCAGGAAAGGTGTAGAGCCGAGTCGCGTTTCTATTTTAACCCCGGCGGTGCCCACTCCCTCACATCCTCTCGGGGGATTGAGAAATGTGACTTTTCAGCAGTTGCCGTGACTGATTTTCGCAGCTCTTTTTTTTAATTTTGAGCAGCTTTGTATAACTACAGCTTGTATTGTTTTGTATTTATAGTGACGTGTAAGGGAAGGCACAAATCAGCAGATGTACGCCTTTTAGATGCAGTACACACTATAAAAAAGCTATTGATTGATGGAATTTTTGGTTATATTCACAGATTACCCGTACATATAACCTACACGTTGTACAACCAGTATGTATTAAGTGGTTGTTGTTGATATTTCCCTCGATTATGGGCTGGAGGTATTTGAGTTTTAAATCTGATTTCAGGGGCACATTCATGGCTGTTATTTATGGAAATTCAGAACCTCTCTCCCGTGAAAAGATTTTTGAGGATGAGAAACGATTGTCAGACAGATGTAATCTTACGCGAATGTGCAACAGATGTAGCCATTTAATTTCTTTAAAGTCTAGACAGTTTGTCTGACCCTTTTGAAGCGCCGGCAAGGAAGTGGGGGGAAAAAGATTTCGTAAGCGCGGATAACGTGTGGCTTCAGAGCAACGTACAGCTGGTTTCCTGTAGATATTTTTAACCTGGAAGTCCCGTCTTTGTTGTATGAGCTTACAGCGTAGCGTCTGTGACAACAGATGATTGTGTGTGTTTTGGGGGGAGGGGACGCATTTGTGTTTGCATGGGGGGGTGGGGTGGACAGGAAGCATGCTTCTTTCATTGTGTGTCTTGCCCCCTGCTATGCCACGCCATGTGACTGCTTTTTCCAAGGGGAGGGGGGAGGGGTGAGGGGGGGGGGTTAAACAAAATACAGTCAGCAAACAAAAGCCATTGAGCCATTGTTCTGGTGGTTTCCCATTGTCTGATTAGTCATGCCCCTCACACAGCTAACGGGACAGAGGAGTGACTATAAGGGTCAAGTAGCAGGCGTGACGGTTCGGGAACGAGCAGTATTCTCTGCCTTTGTGATTCCGCTTCCTGGTGGGCAGCAGGCTTCTCATGAATGGACAGAAATTACGGAACAGTCTGTTCAATCCGTGCGGTACATTGCACTGCGTGTTTGTTTAGGACTTATGTTGAGGTTATACTGAGGAGAGAGCAATGTTCTTGCGTGCGTGCGTGTGTGTGTGTGTCTATGCGCGTGTCTTTGTGATGCTAAAAAAATAAATGAGGCCATTGCCTACAACACAGGAAGGCTGGGGAATCGATTAGCATGCTTTAGAGCTCTTCAGGGTGTCTGCTTTCACGACGGATGGTTTTTTACCCCCCCTCAAAAATGGCGCTGCTGGGGGCTGGTGGGGGAGCACTCTGGAACATTGTGGGTCGGCCGTGTGATTGACTCCTCTCCTCTGCAGTGGTGGTCCTGATCCGGTCAGGTGCTGTGTCTGGGAGGGTCCCGGGCCAAACGTGTCCGACAGCCACACCTCATTGGCCGTTCAAAATACTCAGCACCGTAACTGAAGCCCACGAGACCGGTCCACAGGGACGGATCCGTTTCCAATTTCCACTCTAGCGACATATTAAGTGTTTTATGAAAAGGGAACCTTTGGTAATTATCGCTGTGGCCATTTCCGCTGCACTGCTCTCAAACTGGCCGAAATTTGAATCCAGTGTGGTTTTCAGGGCCGGTCTGTATCCTGCTTGTGGTCTGGTCTTTGTTCTCCTTTGCCATTGCATCAGATGACATGATTAAAAAAGTCCTAATGTCTACAGAGATCTCTGTTTTGACCTTGTTGCAGGTCTCACACCTGCTTCTTTGTCAGAGATGCTGACAAATGTGACAATTTAAACCTATAAAGGAGTTCAGAAACAAAAGCCATGTCTGTCTGGTTTTTGTAGTTCAGCTCTACAATGTGACCACCCACCTAACATTTCGTGTACAGAGTAGAACACCAAGCCATCACTTTAGGTGAATGGAACTCAAAGAATGAGACGGGGAAATTGAGCACAAGATCTGAACTCTGGTCCAGATGTTTTGTTCCAGTTTTTCACGCAATGAGGAAGAAGGAGAGGCCAAATGCAGATATTCTGCTAACACAAAGCTTGTGGGCTCTGTGAGGTCTGTAAATAAATAATGTGGGCAAGGAGTGTGACTGTTCTGGGGAAGGGGGGGGGGGTTTGCTTTTCTGTGTGCATGTTTGCACACAACCCAAACAAGAATTGTGGGATTTTGGCTGGAGGCAGAGAGTAATCCCGTGGCTTTCTGCTTACATAGCGTTGTTTGCTTGTTTGTCCGTTGGTGGCTTTCATGTAGCCAAGCTACACCAACAGGCCCTCTACCAGCTTTGTCCCAGCTCAATGGCTGTAAACCAAGAGTCTGTTCTCCCAGAAAGAAAGAAAAAAAAAAAAACACCCCACCTGCTGAGAAACCAGCTCTAAAGCAAACAGCCAGGGATGAGGAAACAGGCGTCTAATCCCCCCCTGTTAAAACCTCCACCCCCTCAAAATACACAGCTGTTGTTTGATGACTCGGTCGCCAAACTGTAGCAGCTCACGCGCCCCACAAAGAAAGGTACAGTGGTAGAGACGTCACAAAGGCAGGTCGGCGGTGGGCCCTGCATCCGCCCCCCCTCTGAGTAACCTGCCGGTTTCTGGAGCTGAGAGAGGGGCGAGTGTCACGCACCGCCCGGCCACCTTTGAAGGCTGTTAAATCGCTGTTGTTCTGGCTTTAAGCATCCCGTCAGACAGTTATGCCATCTCATGTTTGAGCCCCACCCCCTGGCGGCCCCCTCTCTGTTGTTCCCCTCCCGACACACACACACGCACACACACACACACACACACACACACACACACACCTGCTCAGGGGGTCCAAGGCTTGGTGCTGAATGAATGAGAAAAGACAGACAGCTGGGGCAGGGCGTGTGTAGACGGCCTGAGTGGGTCGGGGGTTTCTTGGCGACGCGGGCCGCACGGGTTGCTACGCGTTGTGCGAGGACACTGCGAGGGCAGCGCTGAGTCCGGGCAGGAAGCGAGCCAGCGAGTTGGGGGGGGGGGGGGGTCACTGCAGTGCAGTCCCCGCGCTCGGGAACACCTTGTCTCTGATCTTCCTGATCCCACGGGCTGCCACATGTGCCCAACGCCGGTGCGCTGCTAATCTGCTCAAGTGGAGCACGGATTTCACAAAGCTGTAAGCAAGACTCGAAGCACGTCACATGGTCCTACATTGCAGAGGATCGCTTTGCTGGTCCCCCCCCCCCCCCCATGCCCCACATTGAGGCAATCAAGACTATTTAAATAGCGAACTGTTTTTGTGCAGACTGTTCTCTTTATGTTGGGCGTCTGCCTGTGCGATTGAAGTGCACACCGAGCGTCGTGACTGGACTGTTGAAGGTGTGGTGTCGTGTGGGGTGGTACACAGAATTCATTATCTGATCAGGCAGCCTCCATGTGAGGTAACTGGAGCGTTACAAAGGAGATCTATCCTCTCAGTGGCGTACCCTCCTATCGCACTCACTCCTCCCGCTCCATGGCTCCTGTTCTGTTTCCCTCTTAGTTGTCGTCCACTTCTACCCCCTGCCCCCTTCTTTGCTCCTTCTCTCTTTTTTTTTTTTTCTTCTTCCCCCCCACTGCATCAAGGAACAGCATCTGCAAATGAGTTCCTTGAACCGCAGGGACCCCAATAAATAAAGCTGTCAGGCCCCGCAGTTAAGGGGTTCGCTATCACTGAGCATTTCATCAGCAACAGAGCTCTGTGTTCTGACAGCCCCCCCCCCCCCCCCCCTACACACACACACACACACACACACACACACACACACAAGCGTGCGCGCGACCATCCCCCACTGCCAGTCTCCTTTTACCGTGCTCTCTCTTATCTGCATGCCAGCTGCAGCCTCCTGTCAGAGAAAGAGCCGGCTTTCCTTCCTGTGACCTAACAGACACTCTGTCCTCCGGGTTCGTTGAAACCAGAGGGGATTTGCCGTGCTTTGACCGCTTGGTCGACACCCGGTAGTTAAAAGTGTGTTGGTTTGACATTGTCGTCCAGCTGTGTATTAACACGTTTCACTCACAGCTGAGTGCTTTTGCAACTCGCAGCACAGAGGAACGGTGGCGAGAGACTGACCGAAGTAGTAATTAGTTTTATTGAAAGGGCAACGGGTGGCCAGGAACGGGCAAATTGAAAGATTGAGAAACGGAGAGCGGAAGGATGGAGGCAAACGGGATGAGTGACGGAGGGAGAAAGGGTCACAGGAAGGCAGAAACCGAGATTAGAGCGGAGTGAACGCCGGAGACCGAGTTGCCTCTCAGGCAGGAAATCAGACCCGACCTTCTCTGCTCTCTCTTTACATAATGTAGATGAGGTGGGTGTTGTGTGAGTCAGACATGATGGTGGGTTTGTTCCCAAAGCTGGAGTGGGGGGGGGGGGGGGGGGGGGTGGGGAGGCTCTGCGATATGCTTCCACGACTTACGTCTGCTGCCGTGATCTGTCAAGCTACTCTTTGTAGGCTGGAGCGTTCCATGCTAATCGTTATGGCAAGGAACGGGAGGGGGTGGTGTGCTTTGCTGGGTTGGTACAGCCTGTGCACATTAATGTATATGCAGCCCTGGGGAGTTGAGCGTGGATCTGACGACGTGGCTACCAAAACAGCCCACCAGCATTGCGGCGTTCCTTCTGGTATCGGTGATGGACACCCAGCAGAGGAAGCCTGCCCTCGTCAGAAAGGGGGTGTCCCTCTGTGGGTGACCTACCTATGTGGAGCTGAGCCTCGCTTGTGCTGTACATTGACCTTTACTCTCCTGTGGTGAGAGAAACGTGTGGGATGGTGAGGCAGAAAAGCGATTCGGGGGATTGAAAGGGTAATGTATTACGGTGCTAGCCCAAGCCCCCGCAAACCCCCCCCCCCCCGAGGTGATCAGCAGTCAGGGGCACCCGGTCTCTCCCCTGACAGCTGTCACTCTGGGACGCCGTGGCGACCTGCCCCCGCTCGCAGCTGACTCACAGGTGACCTTTGTATTGTTGTCGTGAGGGGGAATCAGTGCCTGCGTCCCGAGTGAAAGGGGCCGTCTATCGGGGTCAGTGGGAGGTCAGCATGCACGCGTGTGCAGCAAGGGATTATCGATCCGCGGCGAAGGGTTCTCTCTCTCTCTCTCTCTCTCTCTCCCTCCCTCTCTCCCCCGCTCTCAGCCCTGTCCCCTACTTCGCCGCGGTGACGTCCTCATTCTCTCTCCTCTCTCTCGTCTCTCTCTCGAGCGGCCTGCACAGCTTGCTGATGTCGGCTTATTTCAGTTTGATCTGTTCCATGTCGCCGCTCGGTTTGCGGTTAAATGTGCGAAGCGGCACTGGAATGACAGACCTTGAACAAATGGAAGGCTTTTGTCAGTTGATTTGACAGTCACCTGGTCCCCCCATGAGCTGTGGCCTCAGTTCTGTTTAGTTCAGTGAGATGGATAATGTAATGTGATTATTAGTGGTGGTATAGTCCTCTTGTGCATTTTTGTTGTCCTGAATGAGAGAGGTCCACCATTCCCTCCACACCCCCCTACCAACTCACGCTGTGTTTTAATGAACAGCACCCCATTCTGCAGGGGCTAAACCCAAAACCATTGGGTATATGTGATAAATTTAAAGCGGCTGAGCGGGGCTAACTTCTCCGGCTGGGGGCTGACGCCAAATGTTGCAGAACCTGCCTGAATATGAAACGATCCTCCACTTTGATGATCAGGCTGCCAGACAGTGTTATATCAGTGATGACTAGTCCACAGGACAGTGTTTCCAAGTATGATTCATTTTCAGCCTTTAGATAGCAGTGCTGTTTTCAGACCCTTCACGCCTGTGTGTGAGTAGATGCAACAAAGGGATTAATCAGTTCTCTTCTCTCTCTCTCTCTGTCCCCCCCCCCCCCCGCTTCCTGTGCGCAGGTCAGTGACTTCCTGTCTGGGCGGTCTCCGCTGACCCTGGCCTTGCGTGTGGGAGATCACATGATGTTCGTCCAGCTGCAGCTGGCTGCGCAGCAGTCCGGCGGGCAGCAGCTGCACCACCGGCACCTCATCGCCCGGGGCGGGGCGGGGGCAAGCGCGACGGGGGCGTCCGTGGGGGTGCCCGGGAGCGGCAGCGGGCACGTCCGGGTGCCCCCCCACCTGCACCGCGTCCCGGCTTCCCCCACGGGCTCGCCTGCCTTCCCCGCTGCCGCTGCTGGCACGGCCCAAACCCGTATGGTGCCCCCCTCCTACCCCGCCCCTTCCACAGCCCAGTCCGTGCCCCCTCCTCGGCCCTCCACGCACCCCTCCGGACTGCCCCGCCCGCATCACCCCTCCTCTCCGTGCCCCGGCGCCCAGAGCCCCCCGTCTGCCTCTTCCTGCCCGGAGGTGAGCCCCCAGTCCCACTGCAGCACTCAAAGGGGAGGAGGAAACAGCCCTAAAAATGAGCCGTAATGACTTTCCCACTCAGACACCGACCTACATAAGCAAGAGTGTGGGGCGGCAGTAAATGCTGTGTATTGCTGGCAACCGTACTTAACCCACCTCAGTAAATATCCAGCTGTATAAATGGGTAAAACTGCAACCCATGTAAGTCGCTTTGGATAAGAGCGTCTGCTAAATGGCAATAATGTGATGTAAGGTAGAAAGACTGATAATGACTTGTATACCATTTTCTTTGATGCCTAGTTGATGATCATCTTCTGTGTCTGCCCCGTAACGTCTAAAGCATTGTGTTAAATTTTTTTTGATGAGACGCGAGGTTTGCTACATCACTCTCCTTCCTCTCGTTGGGTAGTAAGACCGTACCCAGCTGAACTCAGAACCGTCTCTGTTCGTTACAGATTGACTGCCGTACACAGAGCCCCTCTGGCAGCTCCGCCCCCAGCTCTCGGTCCCGCAAACCCGGCGCCGTCATCGAAAGCTTCGTCAGCCACGCCCCCGGAGTCTTCTCAGGGACTTTCTCAGGTGAGGGTTGTTCCTTTCGTGCCCTGAATCATACGCACGCTATCCTGGTTTCCTGTCTCCTGTGCCCTCTCTGAGCTCTTAGGACAGTGTAACAAAACTGTAGCAGTGGTTTTAGAGTGTTTTTTTTTTTTTACTGTTTAGAGTTTACATTTACATTTCATTACATTTACATGGAGTTGTTTTAGAGTTCCTGTATTTAGTGTGAAGTTTCAACCTCTAACCCACAAACCCCCAAATCTCTGCCACCCTTCCCCTCTCCCACAGGCACTTTGCACCCCAACTGCCAGGACAGCAGCGGTCGCCCCAGACGGGACATCAGCACCATCCTGCAGATCCTCAACGACCTCCTGAGCGCCACCCGCCACTACCAGGGCGTGCCCCCGTCCCTCACCCAGCTGCGCTGCCAGACGCGGTGCGGCCCCACCTCGCCCCCGCCCTCCCCGCCCCTCTCCCCGTCGGCCGAGGGCATCGCCGGCCTGTGCGCCAACGCTACCTCCGTGCCCACGGTGCAGTGCCAGAGCCAGATCCGCATGTGCAAGACGACCGGTGAGTGACCCTCCAAACCCTCACCCCCACCCCAAATCTGCCCCTCACCCTGTTGCACTCTGCCTGTATCAGTTGTGTTTGTCGTATATTTAGCTAAAACGACTTAGTTTTCCATGTTATTTCCTTGTATTTCCTTGTTTCTCTGTGTTGCTTCCTTTGTCTGACAGAGAAGTGTTGCATTTCGAGGGCTGCAGTGATAGCTGTTGGCACCCGTTTGACATTATTTACCTTGAGTTTCACTTCATTTTTTGGCAGTGAGGTTTTCAGCGTGAAAGCTAGTTTTGCTACCAAGAAAGATGACAAGCAAAGAGCCGCGGCAGTGTACTTGCTGTTGTCTAGTGTCTGAGGTCTGCTTAGTGGACTTTTCCAGGGGTCAGACCCATGATGCTTTTCAGCAAACCCATCTAGAAGGGGGGGGTGGGGGAAAGCACAGAAGGCCTGGCAATGCCCCTACCTCATTCCCCTTTGGGCTCATGTGGGTTGAGATTTGAGTTCACACCAAGGTTGCGATTTGGGGATTTTCTGGATTGAAGTGGATGGTAGTGGATAGAGGTGCCAAAGCCCCTGCCACCCCCCCCCCCCCCCAGCGCCCCGTAAAACAGCCAGATTTACCCAGAAACGTGAGTGTGGAAAGAATGCGCTTTGAGTTTCTGAAGGCAGGAGAGGGACAAGAAAAAAAAACACCAGGCACTAAGCCTCCATTCATGAAACCGCTGTTGATATCCGGCCAGTTACAGCACACAGATTAACTGGTTCTTCCTCTGAAGAGAAGAGAAAAAAGGGAAAAAAAAGGAAAAAAACAGATTCAGCACTGGGGGAGCCAGACTTTGACTCATTAACCTAAGTTGCAACATTGAGCTCTTTTTCTGGGTGACTGCCCAAGCATGGGGTGAACAGCACTGAGTGTAACAGGCAGGTGAAAGTAGGGTTCCTGGGTGGGTAGCAGAACAGGCCCCACAGAAAGAGGACCTTAGTTTTCCAGAAGCCTTTGTAGGAGCTGGAGCCAAAGCAGACAGGAAAGAACGGGTGTCATGGACCACTGTGAGGTAAAGCAGACCCCGTGAAAATGATGCAGACACACAAATGTGCTGTTTCTGCATCTCTGTCCTGTTAACCCCCCCCCCCCCCACGCGCGCGTGTGCGCACGCGCACACACACACACACACACACACACACGTTGTGAAGCAGACATGACACGGGGATATGGGAAGAGATTACAACTGCAGCAGTACAAATGAAGGAGATTACGACCGCAGGGGTACTGATGACTTGGCAAGCTCTGTTCTTTTTTTTTATTATTTATTTTTTGAGGGAGGCCACGATAAGGGAAGTGTTGTAGGAGCCAGAGGGAAGGGGAGGGGGTACCGCAGTGCTCAGCGAGGATCCCTGGGACTTTGTTCGTGCAGTCTGAGAGGGAAGCAGACAGAGCCCTACAGGCAAGAGGGGACGAGCTCGCCTGAGGACCCACTCCCCCTCTCTCTGGTGGATAAAACAGAGGCATAGAGGAAGGGAATGTTTTCGGGAGGTGGGGTTTCTGTTTTCAGGGTGTGTCTTTGGATTCCTTTTTGCCTTGGGCATTTGCTTAATCCGCAACAAGTAATAATAACAATTGCATTTATGTATCTGCCTTCCATCCTTCTCTAATGGGTGAAATATTGGCACTGTGTAGCACCCACCTGGGTTGCACACGGCAGCCATTTTGAATTCTCACCACAGTCAGCATTTCTCATGGTGCCAGGACATTGAGGAACCCCCAGCACAACCCCACCCAACTGTTTGCCTTAAATGCCACAAGAACTTGAACGACCTCAGTGATTCAGGTTTTTAACATCTCATCAGAAAGACGAATATCATGTATAACAACCGTCTGTTCTGCACATTTTGGGCTTTGCGAGACAGCTGTTACAGTGACTCAGAAACCTTATTTAATGTGTCTAAAAAAGACGCTGTTTTAGTCATGAGTTCTAACGGCAAACACTGTCAGTTTTTGTGCCCCTGCTGAATTCCTAACAGTTCTTAATATTTGCAGAGTGCATAACCAAATACAAATTCAAGTAAAAAGAAGTACGATTCAAAGGGAATGCTAAACCCTTTCTTGCCAGAACAGTTTTGAATTCTCTGTAGCTTTGGGGGGGGGGGGGGGGGGGGAGACGACACACAAGGATACTAACTGCCATCTTGGATACATACCGAGCGACAATGTTATGATCCCAGGTATCGCCAAACGCAGTTTATGGAATCTGTCTGCAGCCCGGTGCTCTTGTGAGCCTGGAGTTCATTAAAGAAAGGGGCTGTGTGCGCCGGACTGGCCGGGTAGAGTGCTTCATCTGCACGCTATTAATAGCCCCGGCTGCAATAAACAGAGTCTGGATCCCTCGAGGGCCTGGCGCAGTAATCGGAACAGCCTGGCCGTGACACTGCTGTTAATAAGTGAGCGGGGCCTGCCGCTGCCAGGAGATCCGGTGCAGGCAGTCAGGACGGGGGATCCTGGTGGGGAATTTTTTTTTTTTTTTTTTTAGGGAAAAACAGCCCTGTTTGTGTGATTCAGGCACCCCTTATGAAGAGGGACAGAGAGCTGTGAGAGAGGTTAGGGGAACAGAGGTGTTATCATAGTGTATGGGAGTTTATAGATGAGGATTCATTTTCCAGGACAGGGAAAGGCTCTAGGTTTTCACATTCAGTTCTCTTGAGTAATTGCGTTGCAGCTTGCTACACCTACTTGTTGGCTTTTTACCTCAGCAGTGAGTCATGACCTGTGTCCTTATATGGCGCATACTTTCAAGGCTAAGTGTGTAAAAACTCATACCCATCGATAAATTAAGCAGCGCATGGTTGGTGAAGGCAACAATAACGCAGTGTAAATATTGTGGGGGGGGTTGGGGGGGGTGGGGGAATGAGGCAACGGTTTAGGCGCATGCGAGGAGCGTGGGGGGTTTGCGCAGCAGGATGCAAAATGCAGTAATAAAAAAAATCGAGGCAGAAAGTAAGCTCTCCGCTCTGTTTCCATTGGCCCGCGTTTTCTGGTGCAAGATGGAGATGGAGGGCTGCAATGGGGCTAAGGTTGTTTAATCAATAGACCTTCTATATTTGTCATCAATCCCTGTTGAAGGCGCACGTGTGTGTGTGTGTGTGTGTGTGTGTGTGTGTGTGTGTGTGTGTGAGAGAGGGGGGGGCGGGGGGGGACAGACAGACAGAGAGAGAGAGGCACACAGAGAGAGAGAGAGAGAGAGAGAGAGAAAAGGGCAGGGGCTGCACTAGCATGTATATTTCATTATTAATTTTTGGAACCAACACTAATGAAGCTGGTTAATAGGCTGTAGTTGTTTGTGCTTCCACTTGGCCTCTTGAATATATTCATGAAAGCTGGGTTGAGATATGTGGCTAGGTTTGTGTGTGCCCCCTCTCTTAAACACCCCAGCAGTGGCACACATTCTGCTGCTATGATCATTGTATCCTCTTCAGAATCGGGGGGGGAACAACCTTACCACTCTGACTTCAAACAGTTGTAATTTTCTCAACGATTCATATCAAGAGCCTGGGCCGAAAGCGATTTAGAAATCAGCAGAAGTGGTTTTCTGCACGTGCTTCCGGTGACGCTCTGATCTGAGGGCAAGCGCGTCAGACGCTCCCCCAGAGCCCCCACCTCCCCCACCGCGCTGCACGCAGAGATCAGGTTATCAGCAGAGCCCTCGCCCATCCTGCCTGGTTTCGTCCCTCAGACCTCCGATACGCATCTCAAGGGCACCTCTGCCTCGAGCGTTCGTAACAGTGATAAGCTGGCTAGGAAGGGCTAGCTGGCCAAGTGCTTCCCCTTCTCAGCGGGGCAGGCGGGGCAGGCGGGGCAGGCGGTTCGGGCAGAACACCCAGTCCAGGCCAGCAGAGGCTGGGGACTCATTTTGTTTATGTCCCAACATTTTAAGGCTGTCTGGGCTCCTCCTGAACTTTGATTTACCTTACCTTGCGTTTACGATTCTGTGTTTAGCAGATCCTCTCCTCTGATGCAGCTTGCATTTTTTACATACCAACCTGGATTGCTCAAGCTGTAGTAAAAGGTTAAGGGCCTCGCTCAAGGGTGCTCCACCTCGGGGTCGACCCAGGAGGCTTCCAGTCACAAGGCCTGCTCCTAACTACCACAACACTGATTTAGTGTTGGCTTAATTTTGGAGGTCTCCGTCTGTTTTGGGGTAGCGCACACATCTTTCCATCACTGAAAAATAAAGTTTGTGAAGCTTGGTGTGCAGGAGCAGTGCTTTACTGTGAGAGTGAGACTTGGCCCTAGACCGGGCTGTAGACCAGGCCGTAGACCTGGCCCTAGACTGGTTGTGACTGGCTCTAACCGGCTCTAACCGTCTCCCCTTTCTTCATCCCCTACAGGTGACCGCCTGCGGCAGACGGAAAACCGCGCGACACGCTGCAAGGTGGAGCGTCTGCAGCTGCTGATGGAGCAGAAGAGGCTGCGGCGGAAGGCCCGGCGTGACGCCCGCATGCCCTACCAGTGGCTGCCCAACCGCAAGTCTGGCCGCAGCAACAGCAACAGCAGCCTGTCCAGCGACGGCTCCTCCCTTGACCTGGACTTCGAGGACTCCGTGTGGAAGCCGGACGTCAAGGCCGACATGACCTCCGAGTTCGTCATGGCGTAACGGGGGCGCGGGAGAGCGCGGAGCCATGGACGACAGGGGCGACGAGAGGAAGGAGCGGGAACGGGCCGAAGCCTTTCCGGCACCCGTCTCCGCAAAGCCCAGCACTGACTCTAGCGTTACGCCTCTATATGGAAACCGTAAAATGGTTGATTGTGTTTGAACTTCGGCGGTGGCCTTGAAAGACTCCAAAACTAAGTATAAAAAAGACCCAGAAACATTTACTGACTCTCCAACGTGGAGTATGGTTCCAGACTTCAGTGCTGTTCTTTTTCTTTTTTTGGTCTGAACCGTGGTGGATATCTGAACAGGACTGTATGTTTAGGCGTTTGTGCTGCAGACAGGGGGGAGAAGCCTCCTCTGGGACAGCCCCTAAACTTTTTAAACGGGCATTTTAGGTCTCTCATTCACCAATCAGAATTAAGGAAATTGCTGAAGTTTTTTTTTGTTTGTATGTTCCTTTTCCTTTTGTATTTTTTTTGGGAAACAGATATGTAGCAATGTTCACAAAGCATTCAGGTTTTCCAAAAATGGACAAAACGTGTTTTTGCACATTTTTACATTCTTTTGTTTTTTTTTTTTCCCCCCCAAGACAGCTGGGTTTCATTGTGGCTTGAGGGGGAATGAGGAAGTACTAAACATAACACAAAGAGGACCATTAACGTGTTTATTTGGTATCTCGATGTATTTAACAGCAGCCACAGAGCTGCTGGACATTAACAGGTAAAATCGGTTAATAGGTGATGAAATTAATAAAAGTGCTTTAGAAAAAAAAATGTAGACTTGTGAATTTAGATATAAATGACATAAACCTCTATTTTTTTTTTATTTACTTTGTTACCTTGTGGTTGAAAAAGAAGGTAACCCAATGGCTTCGTTCAAGCCATCATTGAAATTAGGAGTTAACTGAGGTATTCATTCCTTGTGCTCATTGGTTCATCCATTCATCTCGTCAATTTCCAGCATGAAGTTTGCATACAAATACTCAGACACCTGACAATTTAGAGGACTTAGAATTATTTTGCCCATCACTGACAAAAAAAAATCACTCATCTCCCAGATGTACATAGTTGGGATAGATGGAAATACACTTTCTCATGTTCCCTATCTCCTCCTAGAACTGCAGTTAAACCCCTGCCTTTATTCTCATGAGCCCGTTCTGCAGTGTCATGTGTCCATGTTGAATATATAAAAAAAAAATCCACATACACAGAAAGGCTAAAATGGTTTTTAAACTGATCAGTGCCTCTGGATACTTTGTCATTTACATATCAGATGGATTGTTTAAGGAATTCTGCTGCTAAATAGTTTGGGGGGGTAGGGGGTGGGGTTTGAACAGGGAGTTGTCATTGCATGTAAAAGTGTGAGTGATCCTGAACTCAGGAAAAAAACAAAGGAACGTATGGCTATGCCAGAGTGGTGCAGAAAGGAGAGATTGCATGCATTATCTGAAATATTTGGGCCTTTCTGTCGCTATCTGTCAGTTTTTGTGTGTGTATGTGTGTGTGTGTGTTTGTTATTTAGCACTGTCCTGCCGTATATTTTTGTAACTTTCCCAAATGGTCAAGTGAAATGCAGTAAGACAGGACACCAATCTTTCTCCAGCCGAACATTCCGGAACTGTAACAGTTAACTGCGATGCATGGATTGTGACCTCAAGTGTTCGGCCATTGTTGTTCGCAAGAGGAGTGGAATTCTGGGAATCTTCCTGGCAGTCTCTTCCACTTTTTCAAAATTTTTTTTTTTCTTTTAAAGTGAAGGATGAAACCACAGTTGCACACAGATTGCAGTGAGAGATTACCTTCCTGAAGGTTAACCACATCTTTTGTTAAGTGGCCTTATCTTTCACAAAATGACACACAGGAGTTGTAGGGAAGTTTTTGATTATTGTTGTCATTGTCATCATTATATTATTAATAATATTATTATTTACAGAAGCAGGTGTCTTGCATTGTCACATAACCCCTCACACATCATATTTAGGCATCCGTGTCTCAAGCAAGTAAAGTCATTTGATTGTATCAAGGCTTCTGTGCCTTAAATTGCTACCCTGGCAATGAGAGCAGGATTAAAACTGTTACCGCAAGCTGAAATATGGACAAATAATTCCCTGAGGGTGCAGAGGGATGTCAGGAGCGTGGAGAGATAGAGCGGAACTGAGCACTGAAAGTTAAAATGAGTGTTTTGGTTTTTTTTTTTCTTTCTGGTACAAAAGTCAAAATCCTCTTGTTCCTCAGCCTTCCTGTTTTTCCTGTTTAAAGACATCTTGTTCCCGTCTTTGTCGAAATGCCGTGTTGTACAATAAAACCCACCCTGTCCCGCCACCAGCGAGCTGAAAAGGGGCGGACGGATTTACAAAAGCGTCGGTTTGCGTCGCCGTGACAACCAGATGCCCTTGAAACGGAGGGGTGGTTGCGCGGACGTGCGGCTGACCTTATGCACTTCCTGTCTCCTCGGACACGATATTTTAAACGACCGTTTCCTCCCAAAAGTTGAGGTGAAATTTTCCGATACACGTGAAATGTACCTTCTCTGAGTGCCTCTTCTCGGTGTCAACATTTTGATGAGAAGGGCATACTGCAAGACGGATGCATTTCCAAATGACTTTGTGGGTGGGGTAGTTACATGTTCTCACCACCTCATGTACGTTACTTGTTCTTTTACCCATGCAGTGAAAATGATAAGACAAAATACAATTTACAATGTTCTAGCTATAGACCGGTGTAGCACATGTGTGACTGTATTAATTTCTGAAACCAAAATGGTGAACTGTGAAATTTCTTAGTGTATTTTTTTTTTTCTAAATGGGAGAGGGTGGCTAAAACTAGCCACGGGTAATGCAATGTCCTTTTTTGTTTTTATTTTGGTGGAACAATGGAAATGATTTTCCAAATATATATATAAATATAAAACATATTTTTTTCTCAAGCAATACATTTCAGTGTGACTTGTGAGATTTTTTTTTGTTTCCTTTTTTAGGTAATAAATTGAAATGGGAAAAACAACTTGAAACCCGCAGTTGAAACCCGTCTTTCCACTTTTCTGTGTATGTACCTGTTTGTGTCAGTGGTGTGTTGTTTCCGTTAACATTTCACTGAAAAATTTCAAAGCTCTGAACAATACGCAGTCTAAAACAAGGCTCACAGCAACCCTACGTCAAAAAAAGTGTTTTTTCAGATTAAGAGAGTAACTTTAGTCTTAAGAGAGTGAACGTGGATGGAATATTAAGCAATGTTCTTTACATAGTTAGCTATAACAATATTAGGTGTGGAGACAGTGGTCTGGAACACTCTGTGACCATGTAAGGGACACTGTGACATTCCATCAGAACTCCATTTAAGAGTTCTTTAAGGCAGTTCTAGAATGAGTGGGGCAGGATTCGGTTTATTAAAGGGAGTGGTATCTGAACATGCTATGAAAGCACATTTTGTGCCTGCGTGTATTTCCTGGACAGAGACCTCACCCCTTGAAGAGTTTTGCATGATACGGCCTACACTTTCGTAAGAATTCATAAGAATGAAGAAATGAGAAATCTATTTTCATAAAAATGAAGAAGGATAATTAAAGAAGGTTTCAAGAAAACTCAGTTTCCAAATCACCTACTGTTTTCCTCAAAGCCCTAAATATGGTTGTACTACAAAAAGTACTCCTGCTCTTGTAGGTGGTGCAAAATGTAGCAGCAAAAAGATGTTGCTACTTCTCTAAAGGGCACCTGGAACAGCTCTTTGATTGACATAAACCCAGGAAGTATGGTTGCTAGGACATTTCAATTCAGTAATTGTGTAGTGATATGTGATATGTAGTGATAATGATATATGTGAAATGAAACTAATAAGGTCATGTACTGTTTTTCAAGTAATTGCACTAGATGCTTTTTAAGAGGCATAATGTGGTTCAACATGGAAAAAAAAACAGAGCGCAAAGCGTTTGGTTGGGTATTCTTAGCCTGTTGACGTCATAAATACTTTTCATGTCTGACTAATGAACACTTGCCCTGAGACAAATATTTGACTTTTTCCAGAAAACTTAAAAAATTAAAGCTCAAATTATGTCCTGTGTTCAAGTGTTCTGTGTTAGCTGGCCATTGCAAAACACTGAAAATTCTTCTTTCTCTGAGCAGCCCCTGACGCTTTTTTTTAAAGAGGGTGTCGAATGAGCAGTGAGACTCGTTCCTGGAAGCAGTGATCACTTCAGGCCACAGCACCGACATCAGCTGATAGGCTTCCGAGAACGGCTGTGTATCGGTATCATTCTTGCTCTGCTATGGCCACACTTAGCTAACTGGTGAAGGCGACGCGCATCCAGCGTCTGTGCAAGAGAGACGACGTTGCCGTGATGACAACAGCGACTCGGAGCGTTAACTCAAAGGTCAAAGAATCTGGGGCAGAGAGAGGCTGGAATGCCACAGAACACCAGGAATCTGTCGCTACCCTACCCTCAATGAAAAAGTTTTTTTTTTTTTTTTTAAAAAAAGACACTGATAAGCATACCTCTAGCTTTGCAAGCTGCAGGCGACAATGAAACATCAAATTGGCATTTGCAATCATATTGGCAGGTTTCCTGATAAATTGGTTTATACCCTGTAAGTTCAGGCTTATACTGTGATCTGTGAAGTGAATTTAGACCTGTTCAATTTACGGGAGGAGTGTAACAGAGGGAAAGAACTGTGTAACCCCCACACACCATTCCTTTCTTTCGTTTCCACCCACAACGTCTCTTTGCTCCTGGCAGCCCAATTTGATAGGCCCCGGTTGGTTTTAGTATTTCCCAAGAAAATGTACATTGGCTCACTCTTACATTACTGTCATTTTGCAGAGGCTCTTATCCAGAGTGACTTACATAGGTTACAATTTTATCCATTTAAACAGCTGGATATTTACTGAGGCAATTGTGAGTTAAGTACCTTGCCCGAGGGTACAAAAGTAGTGCCCCAGTGGGGAATCAAACCAGCAACCTCATGATTGCCTTCTCTGCCTTGATACCTTTTGTGAAGGAGAGCCTTCACCACCTCTTCCTGTCAACTGATGTCAATCATTGTTAATACCGGCAATCACTTGTTAATTGTGTGCACTTGTGTTAGCTTGTGTGGGGTACCAGCTTATTGGATAACGAGCCACACCTTACTGATTGAGGCCTGATTAAATACAGGCGTGGCTGCAGAGCAGGGAAGGCTCGCTTTGTCCCTGCTGCTGTTTGTGCACAGCCTGGTTTCCTTTGTTTGGTTTTAACCTTTTGTTCATTTTTACTCGTTTACGAGAGAAGTATCGGCCAGCTTCTCTACACCTTTACGGACTTGTGGGTAAGGGTTCATCACCATCCTGGGCTGATAGTTGTTGTTTGTCTTCCCATATAAGAACCCATCCAATCGTGCCATCAATGATGTGAAACCCCATTCTGAAAGCCCATCGGAGAGGTGCACCCTTTCTGATAAAACCCCACCCAGCCTCCACCCAACAGCCCCTGCTGCGTGAGAGAAATTCATGTGTGCTTGCTAAGCAAGGCTGAGAGGAAGTTAAAAGAAAGGGTTCAGTTTCAGTGCTCCATGCTTCTATGAACCTCCTTGATCTGCTATTGCACTTTGTATTTAGCACCAAGGGACAAATTTAAGCAAGTGTTATGGGTTTCATGCATAGTATTTCATTTCAGGGGCACATACAAGATGTTATGTTGGAATCCAAAGGCTTGTGCTAGATTCACTCTCAGTGCATGCATGCTTTTGCACACAATTTACACATACTTGTATTTGCTTTTAAGTGAAACACATTTTTCGCCAGGGTGTTCACTAGATGCCATTGGACGGGTTGAGTCACTAGGTAAACTTTCTGACCGTGCTTACGTGAATCCTCATCCCGGCTCTAAGCCCTCTCTCAGAGCCTGCACAACAGAGTTGCATAATTCAGCCCCGCTCAGTCACAGAACACCTGCGTCGTGGCGATCGGGTTACCTGAAGGAAGAGAAAGTCCCAAAGGACAGCCATGTCTGTGGCACGAGCACATGCTGCAAGCAAGTATCAAACTGATCTGAGGTCAGTGATCAGTGCGAGCAGAGGGAGGGAAATTACAGACACATTGCCAGGGACTATTAAGGACCGAGCAGCCATTATGGGTATGATGTCACTGTGCCCAAATCGTTATTGCCGGCCAGTCAGTGAAACACACTGACTGTGCACTTGTTTTATCTCAATATTACTGTTTTATTTCAGGTCAGAAAACGCTAGCCATTCACATTTTTCATGCTGAAGTGCATCAAATATTCGGCAGTGACTAACTCAAGGCGTGGGCTTCTGAGAGGCAGCTTCTGCGGAAAACGTCCGCAGACTTCACCTCCTGCTTTATATAGATATTAATGCTTGCGTTCATGGGTGCGTTTGAGTGGTATCTGTGAATTTGAGTCACATTGGTACAAACTGTTCTTGTTTTTGTATTCGTGTGGATTTTTTTTTCCAGTGTACACTGCTGCTACAGAGGTGCAGTGCTTGTTTTTGTCTGGCCAGGAGATACGCTTACAGTTACCCGGTAATCTAACCTGCATCCGTTTTTATTTCTGTAACGACGTAGGATTTTTTTTTTTTTTTATCTGCGTGGGACATGTGTGATGTACACTCATGTCAAGTGTCAGACTGTATGTGTGTGTGTGTGTATGTGTGTGTGTGCGTGTATGTGATTTTGCTGGTAATACTCTGACATTTTCAATAAGCCTGCTATGCTGCGATTCCTGGAATCTCACTCATTTCAGAAATACACTTTTAATGTCATAAGTGTTATCCATCTAAGGCGTTAGAATTTCAGTACCGAACCTATGACTTGAATAACATCAGTGAACGTTCTTCCATTAGACAGAGTAACGTTTGCAAACTCAGCCTTGTCTAGTTAATTCAGGGCTCAAAGAACCATAGCGTAACTGTCCATCTGTCTGGTAAAGCATTACAGTGATGGGGGGGCTGAGGCAGTGGAGAGATCTGCTAGAACTGGGTGTTCAAATGTGGTTTCCCACTCCACTGCGAAGTGACATCATACATGAGACAATTTTTTTTACTGTACCTGCAGTTTGTGTACACAGGGGAGGAATAACCTCCCGTACACACACACACACACAACCACACGCACACTGCTGAATTAATGGGGGAAATATTTGTTCATCATTGCTACTGTTGGCAGTGAGCTGGGATGTGATGTCCAACATCTCCCATACCCTGAGCTGAACTGCTGGTTTAGCACAATAAAACTGTCACATTAACAAACATTTTAAGCAGCCTAAATGTTGAATTGAGAGTGTGAATTCCTGTGCCTTGGCTGCAGTGAGCGTTCATGGTGAGGGACTAGGGACACAAGAATGGGGGTTTGCTTTTTCTGAAGGCCTTGGAGCTTGCTCTGAAACCCTAGCCCCTTTCATAGTTTTTTTTTTTTTTCTTTCTGGGAAACCCTCCACACGTTATAAGAGCCCTTTTATGGTATTGTAAACACGTCTTGGTAACAGTTCTGAAGCGCGCACAAAAAAGTGAATGAATACAGGAAGCCTCGCGCTGGCAGGAAGTGCATGACAGTTGCTATGGTGACAAATCAAAACCATTCGTGCTGAGACAGCTGGCCAAATCTCTCTTTCTTTCTGTCTCTCTCTGTCTCTGTCTCTCTCTCTCTCTCTCACTCTCTATGTATCTTTACTTCTGTCTTTCTCAGTCTTGCTTGGATACACATACATGTGGATAAAGGACATCCCCTCAACCAACAATATGATGTATTTCCTTCAGTTTGGCACTCGTGTATTGAAAAAGAAAACAGTGAAAATACATTTTTAAATGAATATTTCAATATGCAATATATTTCAATATATTGTATTATAATGTAATAATTTATAGTATAATATAATAAATTATATTTTCATATTTTAAATAGCTATTGAACATTACAAACTAATTCATTCTCTCACTATCTCACTATCTCTCTTCCAACTCCAGATACAGACAGACTGAGAACACTGCTGCTCAATTAGAAAAAAAATCTTTATTACCACAACTTTTTGTGACATCTGTCCTAAAACTGGGTTTGTTGAATAGGTCAGGCTTTTGATAAATGACACAGCTCCTTGACGTGAATGCAAATTCTGTTTCCTGTCTTGAGCAACACTGGAGAATCTCTCTTTGTCTCTGTCTCTTTCTGTTGTCTCTCTCTCTCTCTCACACACACACACACACACACACACACACACACACACACACACACACACACACACACACACACACACACACACACACACACACACATATACACATACATTTACTGAGGGATCCTGAGATTCTGGCAGGTGTTGTGCATTTATCCATCTCACAAGTTTGGAAATATCCAAACTATTCCAGCTCTGAACACACCCTAAGTGAATTCTTTTTTTGCATCAACTGTCTGTGTATTGCTGCTGGTGACATCAAGAATGAGAAATTGATACGAGCAAGCTAATTCTAAAGGGGTGTTTGGATGTGCGAACTTTTGTTGGCTAAATAGCTGGACGGCTGCACACTCTGTACACGTAAGTCTCCTCTCGTGTGTCCTTCTTCCTGACAGCATTTGCTGTTAGTTGGTGGAACATCACCTCGCAGGTCATGCTTTGCTTGTAACCTGGTTGCCACCATATAGGATATGAGACCAGAGCTGCAGAAGCTTGGCAGCAAATACAGTGGAAAACCTACAGTGAAAGTCCTGGCAGGGTCAATGTGCCTGGTTCTGGCTCAGCAGTGTCAAAAAGGCTAAAGGTTCCAAATTCAACCACTGCACCGCCCTCCCTCCCAACGCGCACGCACGCACGCACGCACGCACACACACACACACACACACCAACTACCTGCAGATGTGTTTGCTTTACATTTTTCTATCACAATTTATTTGAGGATCTCTTAATCAATTACTGTAGTAGAGTGCTGTTGGATTTGACTTTTAAACAGTAAATAAACATTATGCAGGCAGTAAACGTAATAGTATTTTCATCGATTTTTGACATGCATATCAAGTGATGTCACACTGCTGGTTAGTATGAATATCAGTGTCAGAACACTGTTTGAACAACAGTTCTATACATGAGAGAAACACAGCTTTCTCAAATACTGTTTTGCACCCCTGTGGTTTTTTTTTTTTTTTACCAGAGTTAAAGGGACATAAAGAAGACAAAGAAAAACAGAAAACGCAGCCATGTGAGGCTGTGAGAGTGAAAAGGGACCAAAGAGCAGTTAGCGGCTGTGTGTGCTATCGCTACAGCGACCGTGCACTGTCTCTGTGCTTCTGTTCCTGTGAAACGTTTGTTTTTCTCTGTGATCACAGCAGAATCGTCGCTTTGGTTTCTGGTAAAGATCTCTCTGTACCGTCCGATAGAACTGTATGAACACTGATATAAGCTTTAATAACCTTGTGTCGAGCAAACAGTCGTAATTGCACGGAATTTCTCTCCAATTACTAGGCACTTTGCGGCCCTTGTGGTGCCCATGTGCTTATCAGAGGTACTTTGCTACTCTTCTCTGCTTTCAGTCCTCTGCAGCTGTAGTTTCTTTTAGATCGGGTTGGGGGCCGGGCTGCGAGGGTTATTTCTGTGTGTTTGATGTATTGTGTATACTTCAAATACTGATTTATCTGGGGGCATAAGGCACCTTGGTAGCCCAGACAATGAAAGTGATAAACTGTGATGCCCCGACATGACTCCCGGCCACTCCACCCTTGCCAGATTGTCAGATTATCCCACCCCACCCCTGTGCAAGCAAAACCACTGAAACTCAGAGGCATTTCCTGTTCTGTGTGGTCTCTATGGGGTGGACACAGGGTGAGTCAGACACACCCAGAACCACCTGTTGTTTTCCCCATAGTTGGACCAGCCCTTCCATATGACTATATCACAGATCAATTTAAAACCGTTCACCTTTTTCACCACAGGCCATTGTGGTACACAGGGAAAGCAGTACAGAGATGCGTCAAAAAATTGTATTCATGTCACTGTCTTTCTAATTAATGATGTCTGTGCTAGTCTGAAGCAAAGGCAAGTCAAAAAAAAAAGACGGCTCACATTTCCCACAAATGCATGATCTCATCTTCGACAGAATGGATGTGCTCAAATGTGGTTTTTGTTTCTTTCTGATGGCTTGAGAAAGAGAGATCCTTCTGGGAACCTACATGTGTGTGTAAATGTTCCAGAATGCCCTGCTGCTGACCGCCGAGTCCTTAATTTGCACTCTCCGAGATCTTCCCCACGGAATTCCAGGAAATTGCAAAATACTACGCACCCTTTGATATGGATGACAACAAA
This sequence comes from Megalops cyprinoides, assembly GCF_013368585.1. NCBI lineage: Eukaryota > Metazoa > Chordata > Actinopteri > Elopiformes > Megalopidae > Megalops > Megalops cyprinoides. The sequence continues at coordinate 21,972,547 of NC_050602.1, read as the reverse complement.
AAATCTCCATGCTGAGTTGTCAGTCTGTTTTGTCCCCTCATGGCAGATTGACTAAATCATACAACGGATATTGTCAAAAAAGAGGAAGTAGTCTTTATCACCAAGCCCTGTCACAGTTTGCTTTGTAAATGTTTTTTTTTTTACATCCCTGTATCAACCATTGTATCACCACATCAACCACTGTATCAACCATTTGTGAGCATGGCAAACTGTGGATGATCAAGCCAATGGTAGAAATGAGAAAAAGATGTCACCTGCAAAAGACAGGTGTACTGGCAGTGCTCACTCGAAACTAACAAAGCCAAGCCGAGTGGAGAGGAACGGAGCCGATGTGACACAGAGGACCTGTGGATTGTGGCCGTGGGGTATTGAGCGGCACAGGATGTGCGCGGACAGGCATCACCCAGCAGGAAATGATGCAACGTTTGCGTGACGGCATTGAGGGCGACCTCTTCCTGTCTACTTCCTCTCACAGCCGGTGATTGACGGCTCACCAGATGGCGGTCTGACGTCTCTCCCCCCCACCACCCCTCTCTCACCCCCACCCCCCCCCCCACCCCCTCGTACCAGGTGCCTCTGCTCGTTTCCTTATCGAAAGCGCAGCCGCATGCGCCAGACGCCTCACAGACAGAAGGGGGAACAGTGAACTCTCATCTCATCTGGCTGCCATCTTTGGGCTTGCTGCCAGATAGTGACTGGTTCCCGCTTCCCCACCCCACCCGACACACTTTGTAAGGGACCTCTGCACTGACGTAGATAAATGATGGCTTATCTTACACAGCACATACCGGTGGCTTCCCAGACCACTGAAGGGGAAGCTTTGTTTAGATGAACAGGCCAGCAGGCGCGAGAGGGGCAATGCTGGCCTACAGCAAACATGAAGCCTGCCTGATTTCCTCCGCCCACTTCCATTTGGCGTGATTGATTATGGGTCATCTGATCTGATTTTTTTTAATAATCGTGAAATACTGTACACTTATGATATACTTATGGGGAAGGGCGAATGCGCAGGCAGCGACCGGCAGTGACAGTTTGGCGTCCTCGTGTTGGTGTTTTATACTTGCAAACCAAATCTACCTACGGGACCTTGACCTTGACCTTGACCTTGATGCGTTGATAACAAAATTACTAATTGCTTGACACATAACACAAGGCAGATAAGACAGCTGTCCCAGACAAAAATAGCATGTGTTTGTTCATGGTCGCCACGCTGAGGTCAGGTCAGTGAAGCACATGCCGCTTCTACAGGTCCAGCTCATGAAGTTATTTGAATTATTTTTCTTATTTAACATATACAAACTATACTTTATTGTCCCACAGACATTATATATTGAGAGTTCAGTGGTGTGTGTTCACTTGCATGAAATATCACTGTTGCACCACTTTCATATATTGTCAGCTCTTAAAGCACAGTTGCAATAGATGCGCTTGGAAATGTAAGATTCATGCAGTTATGCAACTATCTAATTATATTATTGTCATTATACATGCAAATAACATATCAAAGTGGTGACAGGCAAATTAGTATAGTGCAATAATTTTTTCTCACAAGCAATTCTGCTATTGTCTCATGTAGTGCAATGAAACCCATCATTTGATTAGACAGTAGTGACGTTGCATTTTAAATTAACGTAGCGCAAAGCAACATAAGCCAAAAATCCCGCCACGGATAATAGTAAAAACCCACTACTTTCATATTATATTTCCGGTTATAGTAAACACCCACTACTTTCATATTATATATATGTGTTAGATTTTCATTTTCTTTATTAAAATATAGGTTCTGAGCATAAAACCACATCAAATCATGACAACACATTTACAAATTTCTGACTGTCTGAAGATTTGTTATTCCTCAGTGTCTGTTGACAAACTAGGGTTCTTTTTTTTTCTTTATTATTACCTGAATTAATAAGCAGTGCAATTAAGGTCCCAACAGGATAGAGATAACGGTAAATTATTTACATGAACGAGGGTTTCAGCTCGTGTCAATGCCAGTAAAGAGTGGCACACAGCTGTTGGAGGTGGCCCTGTTTACTGTTGGTGATTTGTAATTAATGTGCGTGGGGGGTCCGGACAGAGGAAGGGGAGGTTGGGTACATTTCATTACATCACAGTACATTAACCAAGGGCTGCATTAATCAATAGGGTTTGTGTTGACATTTCATTGTGGTGTGCCGTTCAGAAACGGCTTGCTTTGAAACATCGTGCAGCTTGTGCAACACAACTTTCAAACGTGTTGTCACTTTCAGTTCAAGGTTCCATCTAACGCTCAGTTAAGAATGTTCTCAGACCTTTTAGACTCTCAGTTCACTTTTCGGAAAAGCAGTTTCCACATCTCCGCGGGGAAGTAGTCCAGTGCGTTTCACGCTGTGTGTGTGTGAGTGTGTGTGTGTGTTTCTGTACGCACTTCCTGACGGTGTGAAATTGCCGCAGAAATACATTTCTTGGAGATTGAAAAATGGACATGGCCCATTTGGTCTGCCTTTTAAATGTCACTTATTGGAAAAAGTTTTGGCATTAATTGAAGCGGGCTGCCTTGCAAATGTCATGAAAATAACAGCGCAAATGAGCCCTCGACCGTGCGGTGAATTGTAAACAGAAAGTGTAAAATGGCCACGCAGAGCGTCTAGTGAGCGCCTCTTTTCGATCCCCGCAGCTCCCCAGTCCGTCGCACTTCAGAGCCCTCCACGCTTGCGTGTGCAGAGTGTTCCCCCTGCCCTCCTGCAGAAGCATGCACGGGTCCTTCGTTCCCATGAGGTCAGTAAGAACCCCTTGCCGGGGAGCTGTGTCATACGGGGAAGTATCAGCCTGATGGGGTGACCCATCGCGCGTTTTCGCTGACTACCGCCGCGGGACGCACCCATCCACGTGCATTTTGCAGCAACAGGGCTTCCCAATCACACGTCCCTCTTACCGAAGTTCGCCTGTGACATTTAATTTAAGATAGGCGGATTTGTCACACTGTGTGCGTCTGCACCAGAATATTGCAACACACCTGTGATTTCAGGGCGGGTTCTTAGATTGGTGATGCACTTCTACCCTCGCGGGGTGGGTTGCAGCAAACCAAGAAATGAAACAAGTTGGGCAACTGCACTGGAGGGGAAAAAAACTGCCTGGCAACAGAGCATGGTGTTATAGAATTAACTATAATTCAATATACCATCAGAGTTTACTATAACGGAATGCAGCTTTGCTATTGTTAGAATGTTTTAAAGGTTGACACCCAGCAGTTGGTGCAGACTAGCTGTCAGTGGGAGAGGCGGGGGGGTTGACAAGTGCTCTCGTGTGAGGGCCAGGAGAGCTCATTAACCTGGGGGGGGTAATGCAGACAGGTGCGGGCAGGCCCAGGCAGAGGGTCTGCTATGAGGGAAATGAAGGGATTCCTCCTGTCATGCTCCAGGTGTGGAAGGCTACCTCTGTCTCTCTACAACTCACTGACTTACACTATGGCCACTTAGTTTTTCATTACACGCTCTCATCCAGGGCAACTCTTGCAACACAGCACAACGTTGCCTTGTTAGAATGTGTGACCTTTACACTGAATTCCCTGACAACCTCTCCAACAATGTCTCCTTAATGGCAATGCATTGGCAAGGATTTTCAGACCGCTTTGGAACTACTTGAGAAGCAAAGACGATAGACACAACAAATCTGTCTGGAGTTCAAATCTTGTCGGATCATGTCTGTGTTTTCTGTAAGAGACAGTTTTTAATTATAAATGGTGTGTGTTCCTTATGTAAGTGTTGATTTCTATATTAAAAAGTTAGAAGAAGCTTTCCAACCACATGTCTCTTGGGGTACATGTGACAAATTCTTCAGAAAGAAAAAAAAGCTGTGTGGGTTCTAAGACGGAAATTCAGATGACAAAGATTTCATTTTCAGCCCTTTGATCTTCTGGGCAATGACTGTGTGCCTAAAAATGTGTGTGCATGTGTGAGTGTGTGTCTGTCTCTCTGAGATTGTATGTGTGTGTGTGTGTGTGTGTGTGTGTGCGTGTGTGTGCGCGTGCCTGCATGCGTGCATGTGTGTGTGTGTGTGTGCGTGTGTGTGCGTGTGTGTGTGTGTGTGTGTGTGTGTGTGTGTGCGTGTGCATGCGTGTGTGTGTGTTCGCGGGCGCGTGTGTGTGTGTGTGCGCGCACGCGTGAGCATGTGCTCGTATGCAGTCTTAAGCAAGGGGCCACTGCCATGCAATCCTCTCCTCAGGGGTTTGGGGGGAGAGTAAATAAACATGCGGAAACGAGGTGTAAATGTTGGCTGTTTCTGCTGTGGGTAACCCCAGCCCCCTCCCCAGCCCCAGGCTACCAAACAGATGGGTTCTCTCGGGCCTGCCCTCCAACATAACCCTGATCAGACCTGCAGATCAGGCCTGCAGACTCTGCTGCGTGTCTGCGTGTGAAAGCGGTATTCACCACTGCACCCTCACCACTGCACCCCACAGACAGCACAAGAGGGAAAAAAATGTATATTCCAGCGTCCTTATTTTCATTTCGTTTCACATCTGGCTTTGGAATCCCCGTCTGAAGTCTGCCTCCTTTGTTGGCGGTGTTATGAAGGGTTACGGCAGAGGAAGTGAGGAAGAGGAGTGAGAACAGAGAAGAGAGAGAGAAGAGAGCGAGAAGAAGGGCATGTGATGACAGGCATGCAGGAGAGGCCTGAGGTTTTGTGGCTCAGCAGGGACTCTCTGCTGTATCCTGGGTGATTGATTGGATGGAGAAGCTCAGAGCGCTTTGCTGTGAGCAGGGCGTGCTCCGCACCCTCCCCCTTTTCTCACCCCCCCCCACTCCCCCCTCTCTGCTTCACACGGGTCCCAACCCACTTTTCGCACGTGCTGCTTCATTAACTGAAGATGTGGCCGTTGCGTTGCGCTCTCACATGAGAATCGCGGCCGTTGGAAGGCATGTTGTATGTTCGCACGGTATGCGTGCGCGTGCGTGTGTGGGTGGAGTGTATGTGTGTGTGTGTGTGTGTGTGTGTATGTGTGTGTGGGGGGAGTGTGTGTGTGTGTGTTTGTGTGTGTGTGTGGGGGGAGTGTGTGTGTGTGTGTGTTTGTGTGTGTGTGTGGGGGGAGTGTGTGTGTGTGTGTGTGTGTGTTTGTGTGTGTGTGTGGGTGGAGTGTGTGTGCGTGTGTGTGCGTGAGTGTGTGCGTGTGTGTGTGTGTGTGCGTGTGTGTGCGTGTGTGTGTGTGTGTGTGTGTGCGTGTGTGTGCGTGTGAGTGTGTGTGTGGGTGTGTGTGTGCGTGAGTGTGTGCGTGAGTGTGTGCGTGAGTGTGTGTGTGTGTGTGGGTGCATGTGTGTGTGCGTGTGTGTGTGTGTGTGTGTGTGTGTGTGTGTGTGTGTGTGGGAGGAGAGGAGGGGGGATGTCACTGGAGGCCCAGGCTTGGCTCAGGCATGTTCTCTGTCTGTTTTCAGTTACCTCTGTCTGTGTGAGGAATGGCATCGCCTGCTGCTGGCTCCCGCCTTGCTGACGGAACCAGATCTGTCTGGCTGGGAGCAAATCGCAGAACCAGAACGGCGGTGTCCCACCCCCCCCCCCCCCAGTCTTCACTATGCTACTAGTGCTGTGTCCAATATGTTTGAGTGCCGCTTGCTGCATCCTCTAATTCACACCCTATCTTTACGTTGCACATATTCCGAACCGTTTGGCAGGCAGGAAACAGGCAGGCCTCCCGTCCCCAGTGACCCCCATATATCAGAGATCAAAGGGAAAGAGTCTGTCCCCGGGGCATGACCTCTGACCCCAGGCCTATAATGTATGGTTCCAGCAGTGCAGCTTGGCAAGACTGGGGCACCTCAGAAAAAAATTCGGGCGGGGCTGAAGACTGCAAAGAGGAAATAGGTGTCAGGAGTTGGGCTGGCTGCACTGAGGCTCAAGACAGATTAGTGGAACAGTAATTCAAGTTCCCTCCACAGTGCACTTCAGTGGAAGATCTCATTTATTTTATTTATGTTTTACTTAACTAGGAAGTCTGAGATTGGAAGTCTGAGGAAGTCCCACTGAGATTACATATTTCGTTTTTTCAGTGGGAACCTAGTCCTGAAAATACTCGTTAACATAGAGTCAGGGGAATTATTTCAGATAAAACGGCATCAATGAAACGTGAGTGTGTATCTCTTCTTTTCTCTGTTCTGCACTAAAACAGCCGAAGAAAATCCCGACATCTGCCATTCATGCTCTAGCCAGTAGTGCCTTCAGTTTAAGCAGCTACATCAGTTAGCTACTGTTGTTGCCTGGCAACACCAGAGAAATATCCAGAGAAAAGGAGTGAGGTTCTCGCCGAGGGAGGAAAAAAAAACACTTTTTCTCGTCAGTTATTCATGCTTTTGTTTGCCAGGGTATTTTCAGCCTCAGTACATCTTCTTTTCCTTTTTTTTTTCCCCAAACACTCCTCCGGTTTCGGAGTGGTATAATCCCTCCTTCCTTTTCACCTTGCCTGTCTGAAATACGTTTGCGCTCGTTCTATTTTTGAGCTCTGGCTACGTCTGTGAGTCAGCACTGTGTAGGTGTGTGCGTCTGTGAAGGTGGAGGACATGGAGGGTCGGGGGTGGGGGTGGGGGTGGGGGGGGTAAGTGATGGGGATGGTGCTCTCCGCTTTTCATTCAAATTATACTCCATTCATTCACTCACATTACACAGCATTCATCCATTCACATTACACAGCATTCATCCATTCACATTACACAGCATTAATCCATTCACATTACATTCAGTGTTCTCATTCCTGTTTCCAGCAATGCCAGAATAATCATTATGCTCACCCTTAGCACCGTTCATGAATTCATGCTTTTAAAACATAGATCACAACTGCCATCCACATAGGGTTCACTATTTGTTCATCTGGCTGAATGAGGTATTTAAAGAAAAAACAACTTACATGCATCATCAAAGGAGGCCTGATTTACACGCATGTACACATGCGTATGCACAAGGACACACACAAACACACACATACACACACACACATACACGCATACACACACACTCACAACATACCTATGTGAAATCAGTTGAATTTCTGTCCATATACAAGGCATACACAGATGTTCAAAAATTAACGACTGAGGAAGGCACACCACTGAACATATGGGTTAGCTAACTCTTGTCTATGGGTAGACTGTCTGACTGTGAACTGTCACTTTGTGTGTCTCAACCAGATTCATGCCACACAGCAGACTTTGGGCTGGGTCGATGACTTTCGAATGGAATTCATACCAAACAAAGCTGACCAATCACACGGCAGGGACGAAGCTGCAGGCCGGCAACAGGACAGTCTGGAGAGCACAATTGACCACTATCGATTGCAACTTTTTTAATGGCTTTTGGAAGCCCACTCAGACACTTTCAGCCTTTTGTGAGGTACAGCCCCACGACAGCCGCAATGGATGATGAGTAAACGGAAAGGTGTGAAATTCATTACAGACACAAATAGACTTGGTCTGGACTTTGAAAGCAAACGCCGTAAACGTGCATTGGGTTGTCTAAAATGTCTCTGTAAATCACAACTGGGAAACACCTGTCTTCAAATCCCCTCCACACAGGCATGCAGCCAAACACACCTCTCAGTCCTGTAACCTTTAGCCCTGACACCTGCTTCTCATGCCAATCATCCCAAAACCACTGTAGAGCTGTCTAACAATCTTCAGAATCATTAATGCAGACAGGGTTATGCAGTTATCGGGATATATTATTGTCATATAACTATGATGCGTGTGTGTGTGTGTGTGTGTGTGTGTGTGTGTGTGCAGTGAGAATATTCTGTCCCTAATATGTCCAGGCATGAATGTGTTGCCCATTTTGTCTCTTGATGGCAAATTCAGTAGCACATAAAAGGACACTTCTTAACATAACTCTGCCAGTGCAGCCTAAAAGAAATCAGTGTTATAGTTTTTCTCCATCACCATATTCAAATTCTTTCTTTCAAATTTTTCCATTCCACATCCAGCCCTTGAGTTTCTGTCGCAGGGAATATAAAATCAATAATGATAATTTTGGTCAATTAATGTACTAGTTTGTGTCCACAGAGTCTTGCAATATAGACTGTTTATCAATAACGCAGCCAGTGACTGACTTTACATACTGATACTTTCCTCCCCGCTCTTTCCTTCCTCATAGCACAGTGTACTCTTCATTCATTTTACTTTGTTTTTCTTCAGGACCAGGTCAGTTGTTGGCACAAAAGAGTTAAGTGTTGTTAACTCTTATTCAAAGCTATTGTGTACTGATTTGAACGCCTCTTAGATGATTGGTATTGCTGTGACCATGTCTGCAGCTGCTGTGTCTTGTTTCTCTGTGAACAGTCCTCTACCACCAGAAACTCTAACTTCAAATCTAACCTCAAACGCAACAGAATACTTAAATGTTAAAGCATATCTACAAGTATATGTTTCTCCACATATATGCTGTATTACAACATATTGATAGTAGATGTGTTCACCTTGTTGTTCACCTACACTTATTACTGAAGGTATGAACGAATGATGCAACCATTGATACCCTCACATGGGCCTGATGTCCCGGTTTCACTCGTGGTCAGTCCGTGATCTTTGTGACTGGAGTTTCTCAACAGTGATTGAGCAAATCTGTCAGAAATGAGAATTGCAGGAGGGAAAAGCTAATAGCTCCCAGCGAGCGCCTAAAATAAAGGCAGCTAAAACCATCTGACTGCATTTGTGGGCGTCGCGTGCGTAGGTCAGACACGGAAGTTGCCTTGGCAACCTATTTCAAGCCTGAGCAAGTGGTGTGTGTGTGTGTGCGTGTGTGTTCCTGTGTTCCAGCTCTTGGATGTTACCTGAAACACCTGCCACCTCCCCCAAACACACACACACATAAACAAACAAACACACACACACACACACACCCTTTTTGTGTTTGACTTTGATCAGGGCCGAGAGATGTGATCGGACGTCATTGATGCCGGCTGCTTGTGGCTACAGCTGTGCTAAGTACAGCCAGCAGAGAGTTTGATTTAGAAAGGTGCTGGTACAGGAAAGAGAAAGTTTTCGCTCTGAACTGTTTCCGTCAGCGCAGCAGTAGAAGGGTGGCCTATGATAAATCTCCCCTGCTCATTTTCACCACAAATTAGGTCACCTCTGTGGGAACCTTGTAACAGAGTGTGTCACTTTCCCCGTAGGTTTTCTACTTCTGACCTGCATTTTTTTCAGTCCTGCGCCCAGCCGTCAAAATCAATCAGTTGTGTTTTCAGTGGAGATTTTTCAGTGGGGAAGGGGCGGTGTGAGGTGGGGGTGAGGTTCTCAAATTTCTGAAAATCTGTCCCAGCCATAGTAGAGCTATGTGGGGTTTAGTACAGGGCTTGCAAGACAAAGATGTCATTTTGTGGGATGAAGAGGAGGGGGGGATGAGGGGGGTTATGAGGGAGGAGTTGATGATGGGGGAGATGAGGAGTGAGTTGGGGGAGAGATGGAAGGGAGATGAGGGGGGTGCTTGGGCAGGTGAAGAGGACAGGACTGAGGGGCAGATGGTGTTGAAGCTGCCGCCTGCTGCTCGGCGTAAGAGAGGCGGGCGGAGAGAGCAGCACAGACTGGCAGCGCTCTGAGACGGCTCAGACTCCGCACCCACCGCTTCCACTGTTATTGTTGTTGGCGTTTCTGTGGGCGCTGGTAAACAAGGCTCCGGAGCCAGCTAATTCTGCTGACATTTAGAGAGCTGTCTCACCCCCTCTGTGACTCAAGCAGAGGACATGGCAACCAGCAGGCAGCCAAACACAGCGTGAGCAGGTGTGTTTGGGCAAAGAGTGGGACAGGTAGGGAAAGAAGATCATGGGAAAAGGAGTCTCGGCAGAGTTCTGATGTCCTGTGTGTGTGTGTGCGTGCGTGTGTGTGTTTGCATGTGTGTGTGTGTATGTGTGCATGTGTGTGTGTGTGTGTGTGTGTGTGTGTGTACGTGTGTGTGTGTGTGTGTGTTGTGTCGGGCTTTCAGCTACATTAATAGGATGTTATCATCTCAGCCCAGGCTTACCTCACTCAGCACAGAGACGATAATCTCGGCTAAGTACATGATCCCATACTGGAGCTCACCCCTCCTCCCATGGGAACCGGGAAGGTTTAAGGTTGCCTGTTCTTCAGAGGGACTGGAAATAATTACTGCTCCTTTCAAGGAAAAAAAAAACAAAGAAAAAATGTGTTGGGGTCATGCATGACTGGAAACTGTTTATAATGATACTGTTTGTTGGAGTTAACGGGAAGCCCTGAAGCAGACATGGGGTCATTTAGTCCCTAGAAGTGGTTTAAACAGAACCCTAGACAAGAGGCCTCTGGCAACACGTCCCCACCTACATCACCATCTACTGACAACATCTCCCCCACACACACAGTCACCCTGACAAAACATGCATGCACCAATCAGCACGCAGAATGAAGCGTGAGCCTGTCTAAGGGGAAGACTACTTACACACACAGCCCTAGAACAGTTATTTTAACTATATTTAAACTAACATAATGTGTATTTGCCTCCTTGTGCAGAAAGTGAAGCGAACCGTTTTATTAAGTTTAAATAATTTGCTCAGTTACACACACCTCTGAGTGTGGATTGGTGTCTGTTATTTGGCTCTTCTCCCTTTTTAATAAAAACATTCCTCTGAACAAAACCTCTCAGAGAGGGATGTCCTTGTCTTCTGAGGAGCTCAAAGCTGGGTCCACACAACTTGAATGAGAGGATCTGAAGTAATCTCAGAGCTCACCCTGAGAGCTGGATCTCGCAGCCTTTTCTCCAGATCAGCATTGTTGGAGTAAGTCATGGTCTTGAGACCATTTGTGAGCTCAAACCCTACGTGGGACACAGGCGATTGTACGATATGCCTGGGAAAGCATTTCATCTGAATAGCTTCAGAAAACATCCAATTGTCTAGGTGCACGATATTTAGGCTGAAAAGTATGAGTCATATAAACTGGCATAGATAAGGGCGTCTGCTCAGCAAATGTCGGACTTTGTGTGTGTATCTGTATGCGCGATGGACACAGAGAGCAGGCTTGATTAGACCTCAGGACGCTGGCCAGACTTAACCGGAGCCCCATGTAAAACAGTGCCTCTCCACCAACGGTCCCACAAAGAGTTAAGGGGGGCATCGAGGCACACACGCGTGGTCCACTACCATTTGCATTCCGTTCCCAGAGCCGCTGCTGCAGATGCCTGAGGGGCACAGTGGCTGGGCCGGGCTGTTTTGTTTTTGCTTTTTGTTTCGGCTTTTCTAGATTACACGGCTGTTTCTGCTTCCCGCGATATCATCGCTACCTGGATGTAAGCCGTCCCACGGTCCAGTGAACAGTGTTGTTTTCGGCCTTGCCCTGTCCGAGTGCCCCACACCCCCGGTTCAAGTCACGTTTCTCTCTAAGGCTGCGCTAACACACACACACACACACACACACACCCTTCCCCCTGCAGTCCCTCTGACAGCTGTGTCAACACTCACGGCCTGCTGGCTTTAAACAAACACTCTGAGAGGCATTGTCCCCGTTCCCCCTCGGGCGCCCAGAGGAAATGGCCTGGCCTGGACCCTGTGACACCTCTAAAAATGGCAGCAACACAGGTCAGATGTTACTTACAATCAGAGCTGAGGCTTGGGGGCCGACGGGCCCTTTTGTCACACAGTATGGTACACACACACATGCAGCATGACACATATATATGCAGCATGGTACACACAAATACATACAGTATGGAAGCTAGTCCACATAAATTCAGCATGACACACACACACATATGCATACAGTCTGTCACACAGTCACACTCATACAGTATGACACACACAGATACATACTGTATGACACACACAGATACATACAGACAGTATAGCGCACATGGTGAGTCAGTGGTGTGCTACAACAGTCTGTGATTTCCCTCGAAAGTTGTTCAAGATACCAGATGTCCTCCAAACTCCAACTGATGACAGCTGGACTTCTCATCCGAGGGGAAGGTGCAGTTGGCATCCCTTTCGGCTCACACTGTCATAACGAGTCAGCTCAGCTTCCTCTTCTCATTGCTTATTTTGAGAAAGAGGAAGCTGTGTGAGTGGATGGATATTTCTGTTTGTCTCACTGTTTCATTTATGTCCTGTCATATTTTCCCCCTTTTCTGGAACCTCGGTGTGTTTAAAATAAGCCTGTGTCTCGACAAACTAGGCCTCTGCCCCAAGCATTGTTTCTTATGTGAACTGAGACTGCTGGAGAGGACCTCCGTCTCGGGATGTGGTCTGTGAGACATAAAACAGACGCTGTTTAAGCCTCTGAGCTTCTCTTGCCTCTGCCTCAACGCTCAGAACACCCCTGAATCAAGCTCTTCTCTTCTTCCCTTTTCTGTGTGCTTTGTCGTTCATGTGTACCGAGATAAAGTGCAAGTGCTGGTTTCCACCAAACCGCCAGGAGGTTTGCGTACGTTCGCTTTTGCCGCTTGTCCACACCATATGGAAAATAGTGGAAGGTGTTAGGTTTTACACCCTAAAATAACACGGGGTAAATATTCTGCAATAATACTCTGTACTGGTTTGTCCTGATGTCACCTCTCGCACACATAAACTTAGGCATTGCCGCAGTTGGCCAGGTTTCGTACTTTGCTAAAGAGAGCGACAGGGGCGTCCAACCCGAGAAACGGGCTTCCTTTATCAGCGTCTCAGTGCCACCCAAACCCCACATCTGTCATTCCCATGTCACACACGGCTGTTGTAGCCTCCAGTGAGGTGACACAAGTGACACACAGCAAGTGCTATACGCAGTGCGTTACGTGTAAATCAGAAAGCTGTGCATTTGTCTGTGAAACAAATGAAGACGTGCGGAAAAAGGCAGGAGCGAGGGAGGGATAGGAGGAGGGAGTTTCTGCTGTGTCAGGAGCCTGGCAGTGGGGGGGTTGGTGGTAACCAGAATTGCCCCCTGACAGCATCGGAACAGCCTGCGGGCAAAAAATGAGAACACATCATTCATTCCAAGAACCGCTGTAGCCATTTCTCCGTAATTTCCTAAGGTGAGCTGAACTCGCGAACACACGCTGTCACACGACTGGGCTGTGATGTATTTCAATGTACGTAAATGGTACGACTGCTGAGGATCTCCATTTTATCTGGTGCCGATCGCAGCTCCGGCGAGAACGTCAGACACATTGTGTGCCTCTGAGCCACTTCCTGCATGGTCTTTGACCTTTGTCAGAGCGGGCCGGGGGGAGATAAAGATCTGCATGTCTCATGCGCTCACACACACACACACACACACACACACACACACAGACACACACAGACACACACACACAAACACACACACCACCGCTCACACACACACATAAACATACACAAGCATGGATACTCACGCACAGAAAGACATATACAAAAACACTGGTAAGTCATTTTGTAATTCGCTTTGGGTACGAGCGTCTGTTAAACGACAGTAATGTAAGAACATGCTTGTAGATGTACACACAAACATACACACACATGAACGCACACACGTATGCATAGGTATGCACATTTACACACAGGGACATACATATACACACATGCTCATATGCATGACTCAAACAAACACACACACACGCACGTACACATACACACGAGGACATGCATGCACGTGCATGTGTACACTCACAAAGTCTGACACACAACCACTCGTGCACCTGCACATACACACAAAAAGACAATGTGTGGACAATGCTCTTGTGGTGACTGTTGTTACAATGTCAGGCAGCGCAAGGTGCTGTCCCACAACAGGAAGCTGCCCTTTTGTATGCGATGTTTATGTAACGCGGCCGTGCTGACCGCGCAGCCTCAGGTACGGAGAGATCACACCGAACCACTCAGCACTTTACAAAGGTCAGAGGACCCTTTGCCCTTCTGACCACGCAATTTTACTTCACTGGTACCGCGCTTTCACAGCAACCAGAGTCTCTTTACTTGCCCACAAAACATGTTTGTTAAAGCCTTTTGAAATGGTTGGGGAAATCAATTTAGTATCAGCCCTCTTTTTGTATGAGAGGTTGCAGCCATTTTGCAACCAGAGCCTCCTCTGATTTTAGGGAGATCCATTGGGTGAAGGCAAAGAAGCCTCTCTGCCATGTAAATCTGTAGCACATACACTGTTGTGTAGACATGCCAGATCCCATCACCCTTTTTGCCTCTGTCAATCAGACACTGCTGTTTCAACAGCCTGTTTTCCTCAGTAAAACACACCTGTTCTGTCGGCCTGATTTTTAGCCTTTCATAAGTGTTTAGTAGTCACGCAGCTCCAGTACCCATTAAAGCACTCTGGCCATTGCTGAATTTCAGTTTTTGTTTGAAATAATTTATTTGTGACTTCTTGGTTCTAAACATGGTCTGTTTGCTACCCACAGACCTGTCATTGCTACAGACAGAGCTGAATAAATATCAGTCTAAATGTTTAAGTGGGGTAGTAAAACAGCCAACAGCAAGGCCCATGCAATGTTGCATGGGCAACATTTTACTCCTAAAATTTTCACGTGAGTCCAGTTGAAAAAAGGGAGAAATCGCAAAAGAGGCACTTCCGTCCCAATGAGGATTAAACAAAGTCCAGGGTTCACTTGGTGTTCTAGAAATGCAAATGAAACGCTTTTTACTTCACGCTTTAAAAAAAAAAACAAAAAAAACTTTGCATTGCAAATTTTTTATTTTATTCTGGTCTGGTTCAGAGGCTGTGAAAGCCGAAACGTGTTATGCGTCATGTTCATAACGTATCACAGAGCTCACGTATTTGTATTATTCAAATAAACTTAAAGTGTGCAAAGCTTATTGATAAAATTCTTCATGGATCTTTAAACATGGCTGGATTTCAATTATTTTGAAACCTGTGCCAGTTCACATTCAAATGTGTTTGTAGAGACTGCTCTCATTATAAAACATGTATATGGTAGCAAATGGTCTATGACTGAGAGCAATTATGAAATTATTATTAAATAAGACACACTAAATCACAGAAGAAACTAGCTTTGAGGTGCATGCCTACTGTTAAGAGACCAGGATCTCTGCCTACTGTTAAGAGACCAGAGTCTGATTAGAGATGCAGATGTTTCATGTATTACAGCATAACCAATGTAATTTTTGTCCAGACATTTCTCCCATGAAACAGTTCTCTATCCTATTTTTCTGTAAAATGCGATGTGTTTCTGTGAGTTTATAGTTATAAAAGGTGCTCTCCCCTTGGGTGTCAGCTCCCACATCGCGGCAGTCTCAGGCCAACAGGTTGGTTGGCGTGGCCTGGGTGAAATCAAAGCCTATGGACACTGAGGCCCTCTGTGACTGGGGCTGAGTTGCTTTGCCTAATAATACCAGTATAAAAATACTTAAATATGGTGAATCTGTATGTTAAATAAACATATTCTGTAATATGACACATTACATTGACGTTATAACAGTTCAATAACAGTGTACTTACTTTAAGAACAGTGGGTGTAACAGAGCACTCTCACTTACGCCAGCAACCCCACAATAACATTTAAACAGAGATGCTTGAGTTGTACAATTAGACATTTGTACAAAGGTTATTTGAACAAACCTTGCCCTCCCCCTCATCCTGACCAATAACTCCTACCTCAACTCTACCCTGCACTCTAAGTCAAACTCTTACCACAACCCTAAATCTAACCACAAATCAACCCTAACCCTTTATGTAATCACACAACGCATGAAAGAATGTGAAACTTCATAGCAGCTTTTCACCCAGCATTCACTTTTAATGACACAGTAGTTACATATTTACTCACAGCATAATAACGGCTCAATATATATAACATGTGACCACATGTGGATGAATCTGGACCAGCAGTTGGAAGAGCTGTGCATTTCGACGGTCCTCTTGGCGAGGTTATATGAGAGTCTGACTCATCGGCTGTCAGCGTTCGCGGCGAGAAGGCGAGGCGAGGAGAGAGCGGAGGGAATTTAAAAAGGGTCGTGTGACGGCTCTGGCACCGGCGCGATGCTCGAATTTTAAAAGCAACGTTGGATGGGATTAGCCCGTGCGATTGTTCGCCTCATTGTGCACTGAAAGGATTGGAAGAGGAATCTTGTTCTTTTTTTTTCGCGGGGAAAAGCGCTTATCCGTGTCTCTGTGTTGCTTCGTTCAAACCCTACCGTTTATTCCCACGCGAGCCTCTGACAAAGGATGAAGAACAAAAAGGGACATTTGTTTTGGAAGGAAAAAAGGGTGAATAAAAGTGGCTTTCTGAACAAAGAATTCAACGGAGGAGAGCACAGGCGTACGGTTTTCCTTTGGTGGTGTTAAATCCCCTGTCTCCCTCGGCCGTGCTTAAAGAGGGCACAGTCATATAACAGGATGACAGTGAAAAATATGGGTCTTTCGTCTGGCAGCATCGGTTGAATAATTCACCGTCAAATTCAAACCCTAAATTATTTATGGGCCCAAAGAAGCAGGTTTCTGGGCACATCCATGTCTGTCCTGAGTGTAGGATGCAGAGAGGCGGTTTCTGGCAAAATGCTGTCTGTATATTTGTCACCAATACTCTCCTTATGTATGGTGCAGGCTGACATGCTTAATCAAGATCATGTGGTGGCAGTGCGGCTCCAGTTACCCCTCTACTGTCAATATTGCCCCTCTACTCTCAGTATTGCCCTTCTACATTTACATGTATTCATTTAGCAGACGCTTTTATCCAAAGCGACGTATAAAAGTGCATATAGTGGGCAAACAGGCACAGGCACAAGGGCAAGATGTGTACAGGTCATACAAAGCAGATAGTGCTGAAGCTGAGCACAAGGTCAGAGTAGCGAGACAGAACTAATCTGATCTAAGGGTACATATATCGGATACAATCACTGGGACAATAAAGTACCGGTATACTACCTGGGCAAAAACGTGCTACAAAATTCTCTCAGCGTTAGCCCCTCTATTTTTACAGCTGTGCTCAATGTTCACACAGACACTGGGCTCAGATACTGGGAATCGTTCAATTAAGACTTCTAGTGTGGGAAGGATGGTATTTTCCCTCGGATAAAAGAACAAAAGACAAAAAACAGTGGCAAGAGGGGGGTGGCTAGATTGAGGGAGAAAGAGATCTAATGTGGAGGGACAGTGCGGTGTTAAATCGGGGCTCCAAGAGAGAACTTGGTGGGTTAGAGAAGAGTGGGAGAACGGGAGAGAGAGAGGGAAAGAGAGAGAGATGTAGAGACAGAGTGGCAGACAGTGGGAGAGAGAAAGAGTAGCATGAAAAGCAAGCGGCCCACTCGGTGCCTAATGTTCCCCATTAAGCACATTTCAAATGGCTCTCGCAGGTCTGAGTGTGAAGAACATCTATTCGTATAACAATGCAGCCCACACACCGTGTCACAGGGTCTGTGCGGAGTCCACACACGCACTTTCACACACAGCTCACACACACACGCACACACACACACACACACACACACACACACACGCACACAATTACTCACACACACACGTGCTCACACTCACACACAGTCACATACACACTACACATGTGAATGCGTAGTCACAAATGCTCACACTCACACACATACACACTTGCTCAGTCATGCACAAACACAAACACACACACACACATATACCAGACACCTGTATGCTAACTCATTCATTTACAAACACACATGCTCACATACATCACACATGTACACACTTATTCACACACACACACACACACACACACACACACACACACACACACTCACACATGCAGGCATGCACACTCCCTTCCTGTGTGTTTTTTTTTTTCTGCACCCTGTCCATCCCTTTTAATGCCTTGGCCCTCTATCTCCCAGACCCCAGCAACACTCCTTATAATCCTCACAATCAGTGTGTTTTTCTCCCTCCTCCTCACAGCCCTCCCACCCGCTCGCTTAATGCCTTGCCAAAGCTAACAGCTCTATTTGTCCATCGCCACAATGCGTGTCTGCGGAGCTGGGCCGTCCCCAGCCAGCGCTGCATGAATTTAAATTAGGCCCCAGCTGTTCTGAGGGAGAGCAGCTGAGAAAGTGGGAGGACTGGTGGAAGAATGGGAGGAGCTTAGGAGTGCTGGGGGGTTGATGGGAAGTGGGGCGGGGCTGAGAAGCGAGAGGAGCCGGTGATTGGTGGGGGGTTTAGACGTGGGAGGTAATGTGTATTGGTGGATAGGAGAAGTGGGAGTGGCTCCCAAGGGGGAGGGGCTAATGCGTGCGAGGGGCTGTGAAGTCGGCGGAGCGGGACTACGTAAGAGGTGAGAAATAGAAGGAGCCGGGAGGTGGGAGGAGACGGAATGTGGGAGGATGGCGCTTTGTCCAAATCTTCTGCTGACCCATATCTGCTGTGATTGTTCAGCCTGTCTGCTCCAAATGCGTCAGTGTGGGAGACAGACGTGGGAGAGCAGTGCTCTTAGTCTAAACTGAACTAAATCGAACTGATGAAGTCAGAACTGTGCGAAATAGCCCTGCGCTACCTTATGTGACCCAGTAACACAGCCACAAACATGGCACCTCTTGCACCAAGGGGGTCAGTCAGTCGTATGTTTTTTGCTCTCAAGTACAATATTTGCCAGCGTTCAGCAAGACAGACCTGTCAGTTCGTCTAGATAGATACTATCAGATACGACAGATGCCTTTACATAAGTGCTGTTTTACCATTAAACTAGAGTTGGCAACTTTCCAAAATGACTGACGACCAGTATGGTGGTGTTTGTCTGTCGGCAAAAATAACACCAAACACAAACCGATCTGATTCTGGATGCTTGGTTCCTGGGCAGCGTGAATGGTTGCAACACCTGGGGCCGGTCTCAGAGAGCAGGCTGGTCACTGAGACACCTGAGGAAACCACTGGGCACAGGACTGCAGCCTGATTCAAAAGATCACATGAGATTAAAGTGGGGCAGAAGTAATATGAGAAACAGCAGGGGAAGATTGTGTTATAATTACATTTTGATTATGATTTTGAGATCAGAGATCATTTCATAAAATGAATCCCAAACAGCCTTTACTTTTTTTTTTGATCTGTGTTTGTTTTTCTGTTCGTTTGAATAAAAAGACTGACTGTTAAGCCCACAGGCAGAGCCGCCAACCCAGAGATGCAGTCAAATTAAAAAGGAAACAGCTGCTAATGGAAGATCTTCAGTTAACAGAAATCAGCCGCAGTGCGGTCATTGCACAAAGGTGAGTTCTGTGCCTGCCTCACAGGCTGCCCTCCTGGCAGAACCTGAATACAGAAGGCGGGACTGCTCTGACTCAGTCTGTGGGTTACCAGGCCGTTCCACCCTTCATTGGAAATGAGTGAGATGCGCCCAACCACCGGGGCCACATTACGGTGTGGGAGACCGGTGACTCAGAGGGCATCTGGGAAAAGGGTCTATGCCATGCCCCGAGGGCTGCGTCTCTCTCTCTCTCTCTCTCTCTCTGCCCGAATCCTAGAGTGGGCGGAGTAACTGGCTGCTGAACAGAAGCACCGTGGTAACCCGTGCACCTCCGCGGGCTCTGCTAACCGCCCGGCCGAGAAAAGGCGCAGTGAGTGTCAGAGG
This sequence comes from Megalops cyprinoides, assembly GCF_013368585.1. NCBI lineage: Eukaryota > Metazoa > Chordata > Actinopteri > Elopiformes > Megalopidae > Megalops > Megalops cyprinoides. Next base: position 21,953,086 of record NC_050602.1, on the reverse strand, counting down.
AAGGGTCAGCGGGAGTCGGTATTAAGCGCTGACCGCCCAGACGAAGGTCCCAACGAATAGTCTCTGTGTGTCAATACCTGCGTTGGAACAGGTATTGAATCAAGACGGAAAATGGGATTTTGTCATTCATAATTCATCTTATTCGCAAGTGCTGCACAGAGCAATTCAGCTCCTCTCCCTCCAGCACTGTGATTAGCATACCCACAGCACAGGCAAGCGGCCACCCTGTTTCACTCTTTTTCTCTTTCTTTATCTCTCTCTCTCTATGTCTTTCAGTTTATCACTTTCAGTTACACGTCGCTTCGTTAGGATGACGTACATCCAGCTGTGGTGCCGAAACAGAGCACAACAGCATGAGATATAAGTAAAATGCGGAGGGGGTGAAGGGAAAAAAAAAAGTGAAACACGATATTAAACATTTCTCTTTTGCTCACACATTCTAGTAGTGGCACGTTCTGGCTCAAAGAGCCTGCTTTCTGTTATCATCTCCTCCATCTTTGGCTCCCCACCCCCCCTTCGGGTGTGGAATGCGGGGCTGACCAAAGCAGCTGGTTAATTGGGCTGACTAAGAAGGCAACCGGCTCTCCCTGCCCCGTCCCGTCTCCCTGTTTCGTGCCAACCCGACCTCTCTCCTGAGACACCTACTCGAGGCCAGCCACAGCCTCATTTATTTTTTCATGAGGACCTGCATCCACAAGCACGTTTCGACAGCCCTCCTCATCTGGCAGTGCGATTGACAGACACAGTCATCAAAACACATCACAGCCAATCGCTGCAGGGCAGGTAAGCAGCCATTTTCTTGGGCTCTGTAACCTGTATCTCAGCACTGTTTGGCGGTGGCGTTCTTGACTCTGTGTCATGCTATGGCCACAAATGACCTCACCTTTCTTAAACGAAGGGACTCCTCTCTTTTCTTCCCTGGTATGAACAGTAGACACCTTCAGGAAGTACAATGCATAGATGCATATATCTGCTTAAAATAAATGATTGCCAAAGTATTGCATTATTGCAAAAAGAAGGATATAGCTTGCATCACTCGATTTTTAAGATTTGGAGTCTGAAGCACAATCAAGTAGAGAGCCAGGAAGCATCACCTGTAGTTGATAATCCAAGGACCAGAAGACACAGAAAGATATATAAAAAGGATGTGCAATACACAAAGACGACATTCTCAAGGAGTACAAAGAAGACAAGCACTGAACAGACAGCAGAAGTGGCAGGGGGCTGGAGTGTCACTGCTCATCCATCAACGTAGTACGAAGGTCACTTGTGATCGGGACTCAGGACGAAAAGCTCTTTTTCATGGAGGGGAAATCCAAAAGGCTACAATATGCGCAAAGTTTAAGTGTGTAGGACCTTTGCACAGCAGTGCATATGTAACCTCCTCTGAGCGGCCTATACTCTCTACTCCACCATCTTTGTGTTGTTGCGTGTTCCGAAATGCTGGAGGACACAGTGAGTAGAGGAGAGGCACAGATGGCCATGTCAGATGGAGCTGCAGTCACTGGATCACCAGCAGCCGCGAGGGCCCAGAGAGCGGGCTCTCTTCCTTCACCTCCCTGGCTCCTTCACTGTTATCTTCTCCCCGTCCCTCGGTATGATGTCACCGCTCCAGCCCGGGGTCGAGCACAGGCAGAGGGCCCGGGCTCCATGTGAGCCGTGTGGGAAAAACGAAGGATCTGAGAGCGCCGTGAAGGCTTTGGATGGCAGGAAGCAGTTGAGAAAGAATTGTCTTTCTGGAGGGAAGCAATGTGGTGTGAAAAGTCCAAGAAGGGAGCTGTTAAGTCGTTTCTATTTTGAAAACTCATTTTCAAGACCACAATGTGGACAGCTTTTTTTTTTTTTTTGGTTTTCTAGTGAAAGCATTAGAGAGATAGTGGGGGTGTTGGGGTGGGGAGATTTACTGTGTGCGTATGTGTGCGTGTTTGTGGTCAGTGGTTTAATATGAAATGGCTTGCTCAATATGTACCCTGATTACAGCAGGTTGTGTCATACTATCCTCAAACTGGGGAGAAATAAGACAAGAGAAAAGGCAGAGGTACCCAAAATCTCTGCATCCACGCGGTTTCCAAAGAGACAATGCAATATAATGCGAAGAAAAATATGAACCATCCAAATTTGCCTTGAATATTATCCCTTTTTTATGTCATGCAGCTGACACCCCTCTCCAAAGCAGCTTTCAATGTCAGAATGACATGTGGAACAAAATCTTCAATTAAAGTCATTTCAATGACCCAAGAAGGTATTGCACATTAAAATAAAGATAGCATAATTAGCAGAGAATATCCAGTGCTGTGATTCTGGGGCTGTATGAGTCAATCTTGAAATGGGACGCTCATGCTGGTGCCAGTAGTCGTGTGACTGTGTTCTAAATACCGGAGACGGATGCGAAAATGAGGTCAATTCACTGAGTGCATGAGTGCACACCCACAGCCTTCCGAGGTGCTGACCAGCAGCATTCAGTGGGAAGTGACAAAATGTTAAATGTGGGTGGCGCACACTTCAATCCATTCGCTTTCAACTGAGGCCAACATTTCAGCGCGAGACGTGCTTCTGTCAGGATAAAGGAATTTTCATAAAACTATTCATTTGTTTTTAAATTAATATCTGTTTCCGTCTGCCTAGTGAAATGCCTGGTTGACCGGGCAAGAGATTAAGTAATTCTCAGAAATCTCACAGCTCTCAGGTGGCTTTTGCAACATTTGATTTGCAGCATTACCGTGTTGTAACACTGCAGGAAGCAGCCCAAAAATTGTAGTGACCCCACCCACTGACTCATTCAGTGACTCACTGAATCACTTACTCAGCAACTCACTGACTGACTCACTGAGTCACTCCCTGGCTCACTCAGTGACTCACTGATTCACTAACCGAGCAACTCACTGACTCACTCACTCACTCACTGACTCAATCACTCACTCAGTCATTGACTCACTGAGAATGAGTGAGCATATCCTTCAAAAAACGCTTTACCATTAGAGGGCAAAAAGGCAAGCAAAGTGGTCGCAGTCAGCAGTAACAGTGCCTGTTCAGTGCTTGTCTCTCCTGAGGGAGTTTAAATAAAACTTTGTGTGTAATCTCAATTTTTCACAGTGTCAAGCCCTGGTACTTTCTTTGTGCTTTTTTGTGAGGCTGTAATTTGTCAAACCAGAAAAGCATTTTAAGCAAAAACACTAGGAGAAGGAATAAGATATGTGCGTGAGTTCAATGTTAAGTGTGTGGTGTAACGTTTCAGAATGAGACATTGCTATAGCAAATTTACAACTTAGTGATTGGTTCTGTATTTGATTATTTGTAAGTTATATTTCTCGGGGGAGGGGGAATTTCTGAACTGTAAAAAAACAGGAAAGAACCTTAACTGTAAAATAACATCACAAGCCCCTCAACGCTTTTGATAGTAAAGTTTCCACACACCCCACAGGATCAGAGTTCTGTGTGGTATGGAGGGAACTCCACAGACAACTCAAAAATTCTCCCTTTTGCATAATACAGTGCTGTTTTTATTACTCATCGTAATAAAAAGCAATTTTATGTTAAAATTTAATTATTCGGTTATTATTGAATTAAAATTTGTGCCCGATTCAAGCTAAGGGTACAGAGATGGGCAGTTGAGTTTGTAACCTATGTAAGTTGCCTTTTAATGTAATGTAATGAGTTCCAGGATGGGGAATATCTCTGGCACAGGGGCTTGAGAGACTGCACTGTAGCTACCTACGCCCAGGGCTGGCGCCGTGGGGGTGCTTAGGGGTGATGATGTTTTGTAGAGGCGCAAGGGGCTAATGGGAGAAGTGCAGTCCGCTCTGATCCTTGCACATCGTTATCGCACACCAGTGGCATGCTGGGATTGGAGGGATGCCCTGCCGTTTCACTCATCGGGCACCATATCAGGAGCGTTACTGTGCGTGCTGGAGATTAGCAAGCCAGATCCCTGGGTGCGCACCCACAAAAACACACACTCGAGTTACGCGGCGCTGCGGTGCTGTGCTGTGTGGGTGCGCTGTGCGCTTGGCGATGACACACTGTCCAGTCCGACGGCGACCCCTGTGTGAGTCACCTCCTGCGCGCCCGCTAACACGCCCCCCCCCGACCCCCCCCGCCTGCCAACAACATGATTGGCTCCTATGTGGGGGTGACACATCGCCCCAGAGCATGCTGGAGGTTGATAACGAGGGAGGCTGGGGGTCGGGAGAGAGAACGTGACGCTCGACAAGGACGAGGACCCCCCCCCCGTCGTTACTCACTCAAGGAAATCACGTTTAATTACCCATCGTGTTTGAGTGTGAGTACCGCCGGCGGGGAGGGAGCTGTGAGAGGAGAGCTACCTGCTGCATTCTGTCCAGCATGCGTGTGTGTGTGTTTGTGTGCGTGTGTGTGTGTGTGTGTGTGTGTGTGTGTGTGTTTGTGCGTGTGTGTGTGTGTGTGTGTGTGTGTGTGTGTGGCTGCAGTAAGACGCCTGGGCTCTGACGCTGGAGAGGGGTACAGGTGCGTCACACATTCACTCACACACAAAGCGCCACCTACGCTCTCATCGGGGTGTTTTTCGATGAGCGCAAGCGTGGTGCCGCCTGCCTGAAACGGCGGGGTCAGGGGGCAGTCAGGGTTAAAGGTCATCATCAGGACTGTTGTCTGCAGCAAAATGTCAGCAGCTGACAGTACCGCACAGCTATTGTATAACGTGCATGTCTATAACTGGAGCTTGAAATTCATTTCACATTTTCTGTGTGTGAAGGAAGAGCCTTTCCCTGTCCCCAAAATGGCTGCAATGTGATGTTAGTCATGTGTTGTATTGATAATTGGATTAATTCAAGGATCCTTAATTTTTCCAATGTGGTGTATTTGCCACACACAGATCTCATACCAACAGCTTCATTCCAAACAGGTTAATTTTTAAAAATTGTTTAATTGTTAATTGTTAATGGTCACTGTGTGTCATTTAATTGCGGACAACCAACCATTGGCTAATGAGCCACACCTGCCTGATTAAAGGCATGTTAATTACAGGTGTGTAGAGGCTCACTTTTTTCTTCTGCAGTTGACTGTGTACTGAGGCTGGCTCCTCTTGCTTGTAGGCTATTAAAATAACTTGTTGTGTTTTTTGTGAGAGTTGTCAGCCCGCTTCGCTATGCCGGTGAAAAAGAGTTTGCAGACAGTAGATTACTTCCAGTGTTCATGAAAAACATATGCCTGAAATGGACTTTTTTAAACCTTTCTGGTAACAATCAACAAGTAAACACCAGGAAGAATGTTGAACACATTGAGTCAGTGGACTGTAAGAGGTGGATTGATACATGGTTGGTATGTCCAAGCACTTTCCCTGGACTCCTCTGCAGATACTGCTGGCCTACCCTCTGCTTCAACAGAGCACTGGTAAGAGATGTAGTTTATTTGCCACGACTGCCACTTTTTCCAAGTGGGAACTTTAGTTGAGGAACTTCTTGTGGCATGGACTGAGCAAGGCCATTGGTGGGAAATTCTAGAACTGGAAGGTCTTGGTGTCATGATCCTGAATTAGCAGTGACCCCTGACCTCTGCACTGATAGCCTTCGCCAAAGAGTCACATGTCTCCTGCCTCTTATTAATGCTTGCTCAGTCAGGGCATCGTTTTTCTCTCTGACAAACCTCTCCAGAGCTGACATGCAGACTATGTCCACGCGTGCCAGGGCAAGAGAGTGAGAGACAGGAGAAGCTCCCAACAAAAAAATAAAAAGAAATAAAAGACTAGAGGGTGTGCTGCACAAACCTTCCACCTGTGGCCACAGAATGAAAGAGAAAACAAAAAAGGGACAGAAAAGGAGAAGGAAAGCAGAGCGGAGAGAGGGAGAAAGAAAGAAAAGGGGACAGAGAGGGAAAAGTCTGTCAAAGCCACTCTCAGAACGTACTGCAGGGTCTTTGCTCTATCTGGGTCACTGAAAGCCTCTGGGCTTCTCTGTGTTCTGACCTGCTTTCCATTGAAGGCCTGTAATTATTTCCAGAAGTAATATTGCTTCTGCCATTAATAGATTACAAGTGCCCTCTTTCCCCTGTCTTTTAGAAAGGGGGGGGTGTTTTAAGAAAGTGCCTGACATGTTTATGTGAAAAATAACCTTGGCAAACAAAGCTTTGCTCTGTTTGACATAGACCAGTAAGTAGTGTTCAGTAAAAGGAAAAAAAAATTAATGCTCGCAGAAAAACAAAAAAAAAAATCATAGCCCAGTCAATATTCAGACAAGTGTACCATCATTTTATTATTTCATTTTTCTTTTTTCCTCTATCCGGCTCTATTTTGTCTCCTAACAGCAGCGTATATGAATAACGTAGCACTATTTATTGGAAAATAGTTGTTTAGGTTACAAGGAATTATGATTACATGTAGCTGCTTTCCCTCAGTACATTAATTCTTCAGAAATGTCCTTTAAAAAATGCAATTTATCCCTGGGGATGCAACAAAATGCCTTTAAAACAAACTTAAAGTGGAATTTACTGGATTTGTTACTCTGCTGTAAATAATGTAAGGGAGATCACTTCAGGAACACTTTTTAAAAGCACTTGTTATGCTTTTTCATCCGGTAGCTTGGTTGTATTAAGTAAAATACTTCTGTCAGTACTGCTGTTTGCAGTCTTAGCTTTAAAAACTAAACTTCTGAGACTGCTGCATATCTGAAACTCGCTGTCTGGAGATTAAGTAAAATTTCACAAAGTTCTATGAAAAGCCCTTTGTCATGTTCCCGCAAGTGACAGCTTGTACTGTAAACAATTCCGGGAACCAGAAATAAAAATCTTCGGGCAAGATTGTTGGACATGACCAATCAACAAAAATGTAAGATAGCTCGCTGACGATAATGTAAGATGCCATATCTGGAGGTGGAAACACTTCTACCATGATTTTAGCTCTGTGTAGAATTCCTGTGGTTTTTACTTGGTGTTGTCACTGAAGCAGTATGGCCATATAACAATGTCACTGTGTCTGCAGCTCAGCCAATAGCTGATCCCTCTCCTACACTTCAAAGGCGGAAAGTGAGAAAATATGGCTGTTCTGAATAATGGTGCTGTGGGCGGGGGTGGGGGTCGTGAGGAGGGAGGGGGGGTTAACCGCTAATTAAAAACTTGTGAATGACACGCAGATGTGGGCATGGTAAGAGGAATTCTGGGAGAGCTGACAGAGGTTGCATCTGCAGCCTGTCATGGCCAGACCAGAGGAGATGGAGGTAGAGACCCAGGGAGTAAAGCAACAGAGAGGAACAAAGACAAGGGGTGAGAAGAAAAAGACAGGGAGATATGGAGTGTGTGTGTGTGTGTGTGTGTGTGTTTCTGCAATTATGTATATAAGCAGGTGTGGGTGTTTGTGTGTATAAACATCAGCCTGTATGTTGTGTCAGATAAAAGAACTCGGTGTCCTCAGTGTAAAAGATTATAATCAAATCGTTCCACACCCAAAACTCACATAGCACAGTGACACCTTGGCACTGTTTCATACACACGCAGACGCCGCTGAACCACACATATACACGCTTGTTAGAGACAAACACAGATGTGCACACAGAGCACACAAGAATACATGTGCACGCATACACATGCACGAGCACACATTCACACACAAATGCCTGCACTTCGTCACAGGGGATGGATTTGCCAATCAAGTTTTGAAACCTTTCATAATGGGGGAAATGGGGACATTATTTCCCTATAGACAAAGAGAAATAATGTCCCTATGTCTTTATGGACATTCATCGTCCCCGAAGACACCAGGTGAGTCCTGCAAACCACGGTGTGTGTCTAACCCAGCTGTTGCCCAACATGTTTTCTTCGCCAGACCCCCCCCCTCTGCTCCTGCCCACACTGTCTTCTGTGCTCTGTCTTGCTCCCGCCAAAGCCTTCCCTCCCAGCTGGTGGGTCGCCTATCACAAGACCTGACTTACAGAGCCACCACCCACACATGTTTGGCGCCTGTGCGCCCCCCTCCCCCACCCCCCACCTCCCCAGCCATAGTCCGCAGAGCGAGTCCCGGCGTGGGTGACTAACGGTGAAGTGCCCACAGCGTGACTCACACTCTCACACCCAGAGTCATGCACACACACACACACACACACACACAACAGTCAACATCTGAGCGTGCAGACCCTAGCTTTCACTCCCTGTTCCCCGTTTTTCTGATTACAGTAAGCGTTTCCTCCCTCCATCTCCCTCACTCTCTGTCTGCCTCTTTCTTTCAATTTCCTTCCCTCCGAGTTGGGCATGAGCCCAGTTTAATCAATGCTAGGTGCATCCCACCTTTAACATTCAAGGAGAAGTAAAGAGTTATGAATTTATTCGCATTAGCACATCCATTCATGTCCACCACACTATTAATTACATAATAACAACAAAGAACTTAATTTATAAAGCGCTTTTCAATATATGGCACTGACGGCGTGGCATGAGAAACAAAGACACGTGGAGTCTGCTGAAATTCTCGACTCGAAGGCTGAGATTGTGGTGCATTACAGCTGTGCTGTTGTTGCAGGCCACCCACAATTTCGTTGTACCCCCACCGTGCAATGACAAGAAAGTCTATTCTGATTCTGAATGAGCTGTGGGCCAATGAGTGTTAGGCGAAAATAAGACATGTTGCGGAAATAATCCCGCTTCTCTCACACGTTATTTCAGGCAGGATGTGGGCTGTAGGGTTTTCCAGGGAAGATGAAGGGAGAGCGTGGGGGGGGGGTTGCTGTGGGAGGTGTGGGGGTGATTCTGTTGCATCCTGCCCCTCCACATGCCGCCGCACAAGATCTCTGCCTAAAGGGCGGGGTCGGGCGGCCTCTGATGTGGCCAGCTGCAGCGACCGGCCCACCGAGCTGCTCGTTCTGGATGCGGTGGGCCTCCCAGTAACGTGCTCATGTAGGACACTAACGCCCCACCCTTTCCAGTCAGGATGACTCAGGCCTGGGACAGGTGCCAGTACTATGCCCAGCCTCTGGCTCCGCCCCTCTCTCTCACACACACACACACACTCCTGAATTACATCATATACCTCCCACTAACTACGGAGGTGTCCACCATTGGGAGTGTGAAAACCGCCATAGCGCTGTTCGGAGTGTTTACATTGTTACTACTGTAAATGCTATTAATAATGTAAATAATAATGGCAATAATTATAATAATAACACATTTTATTTATGCTTCACTTCCCAAAAGGCGAGACAAAACAAGTTGTTAAAAGCAAGGGGGGCAAAGATACAGAATTATAAGGAATGCCACAGAGTCATGACGAAGCCATAAACTCAACAAAGAAAAAAGGAAGCCAGAATCATTTTGAAATATCAAAGGTGAAAGATCGAATGGGTTCGACAGTGTTATGAAGACTATGATCGCTAAGGGCCATTAGCGATGTAACCTAGCCAGCCTGGCATCGAGAGTCATTCCAGCATATCCGCATTTGCAAGGCCCAATACTGTGAGCTAAAATGCTAATTTTAGTCTCCCCAATCTAATTTTCAAGACATCTGTACTTAAGTGTGGCAAATGTGAAAACAATCAGATATATGATAAACCTGATGCAACTACATCACGTTTATCAAACAATCTCAGCCTTCCTCAGTGCAACAAAGCTCTGTGCTCTGTTCACTGCCACACTGAGATACACAGTATTAATTTCAGTAGCTGGGGGTTTAGCAGTGTACTTTAATAAGTATACTGCTAAAGATTGAAATGACACTGATATCTATCAGTACTATAATGCTGTTATTGGAATGACTCTGCTGTAAGAGACATTGACGTCAGAAATCAATAGGAAAACTACAGAAGTTTTAATGTACAAAAGAAGATAAACACAGAGTAAAGTTTGTGCGTGTGTGTGTGCGTGTGTGTGTGAGCATGCGTGCATGCAAGTATGTTCGTGTACACATGCCAGGTGTATGGTATGCGTGTGTATGCCTGCCCAGCTGAAATATCTTTTCAGTCCCGCAAACAAAGACGAAACAAAGGTCACTGGAGTTGCCTTTAGCCGTTGTATCGTTACAAAGTCTAAAGTGCACAGAGACAGAGGGAGAGAAAGACTATTAACAGTTCCCCTATCAAGAAGGTCATCTTTTTCCAGTGCGTGTCACCTGCGCATTACCTGCAGGAATACACACGGAGCGCTGAAATGTCACCGTGTATTCGCCTCCCAGTTGCATAATCTTTCACACCCCGCCGAACACGGATCGCTGCGCTGTGAACCCTGGCAACATACCGGCGGAGTCACGCGCTGTTCCGCCGGTCTGCCCTGTCCTCTCCTCAACCCTCCGCGTCGGTATCCCGGCGCTTTATCTGCGGCATTGATCTCAGAGCGCTGTCCTGCGCTGAAGCCGCTTGTTTACTGTGGAGTTCGCTGTGAGGTTAGCTGAGCATGTGGTGGCCCGTTCCTATTGGACTTGTTTTTTTACATGTACATTACATTACATTGCATTCATTTAGTAGACGCTCTTATCCAGAGCGGCTTCCAACACAATAGAACATAAGCGTATCCATTCAAGTTGAAAGAGCAACAGTGTCAGACCAGGCCAACAATACTCCCAGACCGGCAAGCATGATCCAGGCCCTACCCGAAGTTAACTTGTGCAACCTAACATTCTGCTTTTTATGTAACAAAATGCCATGCATGTTTTTTTTTTTTTGGATGGAGCTTTTTTAAGGAGCAATGACAGCAAGTGGAGGTATCAGACTGAATGTCTGAATGCCTGTTTTGTGCCTGTCTCAGGTTCAGGGGGCCCTCGACGGAGGCGGGCAGTTGCAGCTCTGAGTTAGCGTTTCATCGCGACGTGTGTGTGCACGTTCCCCCGTACACCTGCAGTTTGTTGTTGTACACCTGTGAGGTCCTGGTTCAGAGCCCTGAAAGGGGGGAGCCTTTTTTTTCCCCCTCTGTGTTTGTCACAGATCGTCAGTCTGAAAAAGAAAAAAAACAAAAATGCTAACTGCATTTGATTACGGCCCGACTTTATGCATTTTAAAAAGGGCAGCCACTCTGCGGTGAAAATCACCCCTCAGACGCTGCGCAGTAGCACGGCCTGACTCAGCCTGTCTCTGCAAGCGGCAACTGTAAGGGGTTAAAACATGTGCGAGGGGAGTCTGGGGGTGGGGGTGGGGGTGGGGGTCGGGGGGGTGTTCGGGGGGGCCTCTGGTATGAGCTCAGCGCTGTGGAATCACGCGAGGCCGCACGCCCTTGTCTGCAGTGCTGCTACGCCCCTGCACTGACGCCCCCAGACCAGACGCAAAAACGACCGCTCCCACTCCCCGCGCCCGGCCTTCCTTTGTGCCCGCACCTCTCGGGCCCCTTTTGTCGTCTCGTGGGCTTCCTGGAATCGCGTCGAGCGTCTGAGTGCACCTGGAGCCGCGAGAGTGGCACTCCCCACTCAGCCGCTGTCCCTCTCGAGTGTACACGAAGGCCAGCGCCATAAAAGGACCGTTTCAGTGGGTCGCACGCATGCATATGCAAAATCCGGGGGTAGCAGTACAGCCTGGTGATAAGGAGCAGGTCTTGTAGCCCAAAGATTGCTGCTTTGATTCCCTGATGGGGCTCTGCTTTTGTGTCCCTGAGCTTTAACCTGAACTGGTTAAAGCTCAAAGGTCAGTATCTACAATACATTACATTATATTACATCATGTAGCAGACAATTTTACCCAGAGTAACTTCCAAATAAGTTCATATCTGGCTGTATGAAAGGATATGAGAATGTGATTAATAATATACAGACATTTGCTCTGTGTAAGGATGTCTGACGTTAAATAATGTCGATAAATAAATAATTAATGCTCTACTTTATTTATTTGACAGTTTTAATGCAAAGTAACTTGTGGCATAATACATTAAATGCTTATCACAGGAGCAAGAACAATGGCGTAGGTGCTGAATAGTCAGAATCACAAATGTGTGATCAGAAGAAATGTGAAACGTGTGAAATGTGTATCAAGCTGAAAAATCTAAATTATAAGCTCATAAAGAAAAAACACAGCAGCCGACAGTTATCCTAAAGAGCAACATGCATCATATTAACGTAAACTGCAGAGCTTAAATGACCTATAAAGGAATATTGGCTTCAAGGATAGTTTTTGTACACTGCCAGATGATGTTTGATGAGTGCAACTTGAATCACAGTATCACGCCCATATGGAGGTGACTGGCAATGATGTGGAAGAGGTACGGTCTACATCAGAATTAATCAAACGTGCGTTTTTTTGTGTACGCTTATGGTCTCACAGTGTATCCGGTGCATTGTCACTGTGTATCCGTTCAATTCAGCCTCAAAGTTCATCTCTAAAGTGGAGCTGCGGCCGCAGCTGGCCGGCCATTGTCACGATAAGCCCCGTCTCTTACTCAGCAGACGCTTGTGCCAGTGACGCATAGTTATCTCATGAGACAGCTATAAAAAGCCATGTGTTCTGGCAGCAGCGGCGGTATGACTCGGCACGTCAAAGAGAACGTCTCCTCTGTTCCCGTGGCGTGCCACGCGACAGCAGGTCCTGCTTCTGCCCTTTAACGCCAGGGCCCGAGGAACGACGAGTGTGCACTCTGAATAAATCAGAGTCATAAATCCTAAGCTCTATCCCGAATGGAGCGATGACCCCCCCCCCCCCTCACCCATAACCCACCATGTTGCATTGGCATGTAGGATCGTACTGGAGGGACGTGAATCCGCCATATTGGTGTGTGGTGGTAGCAGAAACAGAGGTGGGAGAGACTGTTACAACAACAACAAACACATAGAAGAAGGAATTTTTTTGCCTTTGCCTGTCTACTGAATATCACTACGATCTCAGGCCAGGGGGTCGTGAATCTGTGAGATTTGAGGGGGGGGGGTGGTGCGAAGCTACCATATTGGAGGGTGACCTAAACTTGAGTGGGCGAGTGTCAGAGAGGGGAAGGGGCTTCAAAGCATGGGGCTACCCCAACAAAATTTTGTACCACCAGTGGTTTCAGGTAGGTGGAAGAAAACCAGAGAAAGCTTCTCCGTGGCAGAAGCAGAAGGTTAAAAGTGTAAGTCTGGATTTGTACCCTGGGTTTATTTTATGTGTAGTGTCGCAGGGTAATGCAGTGGCTGTGACGTATGGTAGTGTGTGTACTTTGCTTCCCTTAGTTTCTAGGCTGTCTAGTCAAGTTGCACAAGTTAACACGTGGTAGGGCTTGAATAGAGTTCAAACTCAAACTCAAAGTGCTCTAACTCACTGGTCTGGGAGTGTTGTTAGTCTGGTCTGACAATGTTGCTCATTTAGCTTGAATTGATTCACTTCTGTTCTTTTGTGCAGGAAGTTGCTCTGGATAAGAGTGTCTGCTAAATGAATGTAATGTACTGTAATGTAGAGTAATGTAATGGATTTGTTAAAAGCAAGAGCCCAGCAATGTATAGTGACCTCATTACATGCTGCACAGAACATGGAGGAAACCAGCCCATAGGTCAGAGGTCAGAGTGATAGTGATTGGCTACAGAAACACTCCTTGTACGGGCAGAACAAATAAACCCTTTTCTGTTCACCTGCGAGCTGCCAGACGTTTTGTTTGCACGACAAGAATATTTTCCGTTGAGCCAGAAGACAGAGCCATTGAGACAGAAACCGTGGAAACAGCCCATCTGTCTCAACAGATTGATTTTCACAACAGAAGCAAATACGTGCACTATTTTGTATCTGTGGTTTTCCTTCAACACTGCATCGCTCCGGTGATCTTTAAACATAGTCAAATGGACATTAAACTGGTTTAATTGCCCCCTTTAAGCACGTTGTTTGTTTAAATACTGCTAAATGTATTTGGCCTCTGTGAAAGGCTTGGGGGTGGAGACAGAGAAATGCCCGGCCTGTCAGAAACAATATGTCTCTGTCTCTCTCCCAGTGAAGGAGGGAGAGGATGGAAATTGTATACGGCGAGAGGAGAGGGTGAGTGTGAGTTAGAAAACCTCCCTCTCTGCTCTGGGCCTGTTTGGTGTTATCATACAGCTCTCTCACATTTTGCTCTGTCTCTCTGTGGGTACACATACACAGACCCATATACACAAATATAGATACATACACAGAGGCACACCGCAGCTGCTCACTGATGGCTGATGGTAGATGCCATTTCAGAGAACAAGCGGCTCTTTCTGTTACCGTTGAGCCTCTTTATCAAAGCGCAGCTTTCTTGAAAATAAAGAAATAAGTCATTTGCAAGATGCTCTCGTCTTCGGTGACTTATGGGTTACATAACATCCATTTATAGAGCTGGATGTTTACTGAGGAAATTCAGGTTAAGTATCGTGCTCAAGAATATAATAGCAGCGCAGCATGTACAAATCGATTCAGAAAATTTTGCCCTATGGGCCTTGCTCCTTACCACTGCGTCTGAAGCACACTACACCACACTGCATCCAGCAAAAGGGGGCTGAAAATTAAACTCAGGGAAAGTGCTTGGTTGGACTGACTGTGCCAAGCATTGGCCAGTGTGACGGCTTTCTCGAGGTTGTTTGATGGATGCTTGATGCTTTTTCTGACACAGGGGCACTTGGGGATTATGGTTTCCAGAAAGCCTCTCTGGGCGAGGGAAATCACACAGGCCTTGGACTTTAGCTTCGGCCATGGACCTGTGCATGGGAAAGGTAACAAAGGTCTGCTCAGAACGTTGTTTTTAATAAATCACCAACAAACATTTAAACAGCACACATTGTCATATTGTCATAATCAGGGACCGTTTCCTTAGCTTAGTATTGCTGGGGATGTTACCTCAAGCAACAACCCCATCTCCTGCACACAGACACTTCCACAGGTGAGACTTCATCAACTGGTTAGCATACCTGGATGGGCTCCAGGTACACTATGCCCAGGCCTCTGACGGTCCCATTCTGGCAGCAGCAGCTTCATCCAGGACTGTTTACAGAGCTCACATTTTGTATATTTTCCTCATGTTGGCTAACTGTAGCAGGTTACTGCAGGGGATTCATGTTCGGCACTGTACCTGAATCAGGGGTACACCACCTAACAGGGGAAATATTGCATTACATTATTGGCATTTAGCAAACGCTATTATCCAAAACGACTTACATCAGTTACAGTGTTTTTACAATGTTACCCATTTGTTATCCAGGGGGATATTTACTGAGGCAATTGCGGGTTAAGTACCTTGCCCAAGGGTACAGCAGCAGTACCCCAGCAGGGAATTGAACCGGCAACCTTTCGGTTACGAGTCCGGCTCCTTCACCACTAAGCTACACTGCCGCCCCAAACAAACAAATGTGTCCCCGCTCCCGTCCTGCCTTGCCTAGCTGCCATGGCTGTGGGCTTGGCCCCACCGCACGGTAACTCTGGTTTTCTGCAGCCTGCGAGCGCAGCCAGCCCCCTGTTCAAACGCGTGTGGCGCAGGTCGGTGTCCTGAGGCGATGGGGTCTAGCTGCGTGCTGGCAGCGCTGCGTGAGGTAACAAGCGCAAGCCGGCGAGCGAAGGTTCACTGGAGCCTGAGTTCAAACGGGTTTAAAAAAACTCTTTCCCAACTCCCGCAACGCCCCCCCCCCCCCCCACGCCGCCCCCTCTCTCTGTCCCCCGCTCCGCCCGCCCACCTCCCTCCTTCTCAGACCGCCTCTCCCCGCATTCCCCAGACTGTGGGCGGAGGGGGGGTTAGTGGGGGCGATTGTAGCCCAAAGGGGTCAAGGTATTCACCTTCGTTGCCGTTTTCCGGTCTGTATTTTCCCTCCTGTCAGGGGGGGGGGCTGCTGGAAGTAGCCTGAGTCTCCAGCTCCCTGTTGGGAAGGGGAGACAGGAGTCTGCAGCTCTCGGTTCAGCACTTTTAGTTGCATTTCCACTGCAAATTACATGCCTTCTGCTCTTTGATGCGCCCAGCTCGCCTCTGTAGCTGAATTACAGCTAAGGCGGGTCAGGTTCATTCAAGCTCAACCAATATCTTGAAAATATGTAAATTATTGCCGTTTAGGTATATTTTGATGCATCTCTGCTTTGAATTACATTTTAAATGTATTTGCAATTTATACTTGGGCTGAACAACGTATTTCTTGGTATATTACAATATATTCAATTTTCATAAGGGAGGAGAGAGGGAGGTGAGGATCTGTTCAGTGAAGGGTGGCTGTTTGATGATGGTACTACAGCTCTGAGCTGGAACCAGAACCTGTTTTTGACAGGAGAATAGAAACATTTTATTAGATTTAATTTAAATATTATGGATATCAGCTTTGCTTTGACCTCTCTGGCAATAAAGTCAAAGTCAAAGCATATTTTAGTCAGGGAAATGCTCAACACCATTCAAGCCAAAACACGTTTGAGTGTATTGTGGGGGAAAAAAATGCATGCAATTAAACTAATGGCTTGAGAAACTTGGCTGCCAACAGCTACATTTACGAAGAGGACAAAATGCAGGTTTAGATTTTTTTTTTTTTAGTGATGGTTAAGGATTTTTCATTACATTACATCTGCAAAATTAACAATTTCATTCTCTGTGTGTATTCGTTTATGTGTGCATGTGTGCACGTGTCTGTTTGCATGTGCATGTGAGCATATGCATGTGTGTACATGTGTGTCTCCAGGTGAGTGTGTGTGTGTGTGTGTGGGTGTGTGGAAGTGACTGGAAAATGAGATTTTATGAACCCCAGAAATGTGTGGAACCACCTGGCGTGCCAGTGACTCATTTGAACCGATCGCTGACAATTGCCATGAAGAGAAAAAAGTCATTACATTACAGTCAGTTAGCAGACGCTGTTATCCAGAGCAATTTACATAGGTTACAGTGTCATGTTACCCATTTATACAGCTGGATACTTACTGATGCAATTGTGGGTTAGGTGACTTGTACAACAGCAGCACCTGAGCAGGGAATCAAGCCAAAAAATACAGAAGAAAAGCAACCTTTTTGATTACGAGCCCTGCTCCTTACCACTGCGCTACACCGCTGCCCCTAGTCTTTTGATTGGCTGACACAAATCAGTGTTTGACAACACATGACAACTGCACCCATTACATAATTCACAAAGCCTCAGTTTCCCATCACTAGACGTAGCTGTGGGGGAAATTTGTGCCGGTAAATAGCTGGTTAGGTGAATAACCCTTCAGCCAGTCTGAACCTGCCTCCTCTGCTCTTCATGCCTTCCGCCCGTTCACCGGCCCAGAATTTGAGCCAGTTCGACAGCCTTTGTCCTGTAATGATTACTACTTTTTCTCATATGCATCTCTGCTTCACTTGGTTTACCTTCCCAATTGCCTAGCAACAAAGCTTACAATGTCAACAACTTAATATCTAGGTGATTACTAGGCAACCATGCAATGTAGACAACTTGATTTTTTTTTTTTTCATCGCTGCGAACGCTGAGGTTTGGCTGATCTCTTCTGTTCCCTGGTCCCATGGGGTTTAATAGTGAGCAGTGCCCGCAACCCAGAGATTCCATTCCCAGTTGGGCCACTGCTGTTATACCTTTGGGCGAGGTGCTTAACCTGAACTGGTTACTTTACATTTTTGGCATACAGCAGATGCTCTTATCCAGAGTGAACTGCATCAATTGCAGGTTTTTACAATGCATCAGTAAATATCCAGCTGTATATCCAATTGTACAACTGGATATTTACTGAGGCAAATGTGGGTTGAGTACCTTGCCCAAGAGTACAGCAGCAGTGTTCCCGTGGGGAATTGATCCAACAACCTTTTGGTTATTGTCCTCCTCCTTAACCACTATGATAAACTGCCACCCCAGCAACTGGTGCAGCAAAATATCCAGCTGTATATTAGGTGATATGCAAAATGGGAGCTTAGTAAGGCAGGCTGGAAGAGGCCATCTGCTAATACTGAGATGTCTCAAACGCACTCACCTCTGAGCTCAACATTATGGCATTTTTCTTTTTTAATCTGAGTTGTCCTCTCCACCTGTATAATCTCGCATTCCTGAACTCGAAGGTGTGCTTTGACCTCGCCCCTGTTTTTTGTGTCGCTGTGTCTCTCCCTGTGCAGCCATCTGAGAAGGCTGCGCTAATGCGGGGGCCGCGTGGGCGGCAGGGACAGGAAGTGGTGGGCGGCCAGCTGACTGCGTTTCCTCTTCCTGCCACTCCACTCCCTGCCCTGGGAGTGCGAGCGCTGCTCAGACCGGCCCATCGCACACCCACGCTCGCTTTCACACTGCAGCCAGACACACAAACACTCTGCCCCCAAACACACAACCGAACACACACTGCGATCAGACACACATACAGACACACTGCAGCCAGACACACAAACACTCTGCCACCAAACACACAACCGAACACACACTGCGATCAGACACACATACAGACACACTGCAGCCAGACACACAAACACTCTGCCCCCAAACACACAACCGAACACACACTGCGATCAGACACACATACAGACGCACTGCGACCAGATACACAAACACACTGCGATCAGACACACATACAGACGCACTGCAGCCAGACACACAAACACACTGCGATCAGACACACATACAGACGCACTGTGACCAGATACACAAACACACTGCGATCAGACACACATACAGACACACTGCAGCCAGACACACAAACACTCTGCCACCAAACACACAACCGAACACACACTGCGATCAGACACACATACAGACACACTGCAGCCAGACACACAAACACACTGCCACCAAACTCACAACCGAACACACACTGCGATCAGACACACATACAGACACACTGCAGCCAGACACACAAACACACTGCCACCAAACTCACAACCGAACACACACTGCGATCAGACACACATACAGACGCACTGCAAGCAGACACACATACAAACACGCACTGCGATCAAACACACACGTACACTCGTTGCAACCAAACACACACACAGATACAGACACATACACACACATACAGAGCCACACATAACCAAGGTGCACCCTAACAACACGAAGAGATGAGAACGCCTGCGGCACTCACATACCTGTTGGTTAAACACCCATATTGGGGAACGTGCAGGTACACACAGTCACACACACACACACACATGTACCCAAACAACACAAAGAATGAATAACCTAGAACACTGACACACCCGTTAGACACACATGCACACACACGCACAGGTACACACACATGCACACATGTGCCCAAGCAGCACAGTGAATACCTAGGACACTGATACATCCATTAGGCAGACACACACACACAGGCACACACATTCCCCAGCATGCACCTCCATCCCCTTTGTACACAGGCAGCCTCTGACAAAACAGATGGGAATATAAACTGACATGGGGGAGGGGTCAAAGGGCACTTCTGCTATGGTCTGTTCATGCTCTTTGAATCATGTTTTGCACAAAAACCTTTTTTTTGCGGCATTTTCTATGTCTCACCGTTTCCTCTCACACAGACAGCAAACAGAGCGAACCCAGGCTTGATCTGCCTTTCTCTTTCTGTCTCTCTCCACTCATTTTCACGCAACCCACTCACAGAGCCACCACGATCACACGCGTGACACACACACAAACACACACTCACAGAGCCACCACGATCACACGCGTGACACACACACAAACACACACACACAGAGCCACCACGATCACACGCGCGACACACACACAAACACACACACACAGAGCCACCACGATCACACGCGTGACACACACACACACACACACACACACACACACACGCACACACACACACAGAGCCTTCTCCAGAGTGGGTCTCGTTCTGAGGGAAGTAGAAGTATCCCTGTGAGTCACACAGTCCAGAAGAAAGCACAGAGCCAAGTGCAATGTCACATTCGTCCACAGTCAATCAACTATTTTTACTGAGCCTTTCTGAAATTGTGGGTTAGCACACGGTGTTCAACATTGGGGGAGGGGGGGGGGCATTTTCTTTCCCTTTAATGTTTCAGGGGTTAGAAGCCTTAGGCCACAGTTCAATCTAACCGCAGCGTGCTTCATCCTTAATTGTGAGCAAGAAATTGAAGTTCCGAACAAAGATTCGGGGGGGGGAATTTACAGACAGTCCCTACCCAATTACCCAAACCTAGACAAACGAGTCCTGTCCGCAACTATGAAAATTGCACTTACCACTTCCTTTTCCCGTCAGCTGTTCCTGGCATCTCTCCTCCACCCCATCTACCCCTTTCTTGTCACTGTTTATTGTGTCCACACTGGGGGTCAACAGCCTCGGCCCACAGCCAGGTGGAGTCCCTTCATCAGACCCCAAGGCAAATAAAGTACCATGACAACCACATGAAACATAGCCTTCACGCTTGGATTGTATGAAAATTCTTATCTACTGAATTTAAGCAAATATTTTTCCATTCTTTCACATCAATAGATTTTTTCATCATTTACAGAAATTAAGAAAATATGTTAAGTGTCTGAATCAATGCAATATTTGCTTAAACTTCCACAAAGATAAATAAATGCTTTGTAGTTAGAAGGAATAGAAGCTTTGTGCATAGTTTGTCTATTTATATGTAAAACAGTTAGGCTGTTAGCATTAGTTATATTGTTTTAAAACTCAAGACAGCAAGAAACAGCAATCTGAAGGACTACGTCGCAGTTAAACCAAAAGCGTGCAGTAATCTTAATAAGCGTCTTTAATAAATAGAGGGGTTGTGTGGGGCTGTAGTGCTGAGCATTAGTTTTGAACAATGATGGGTGGATGGGACCATTGAGAATATTTACTGGTCTCTTGCTTTAAGTCAGCCCAAGCATGCCATATATCTCAGTCAGGCAAATTGGGCTTACGTTAAATGTTTACTGTTGCGGGGTGAGCAGAGAGAGCTGGATGTCTGTTTGCACTGACAACGGCCGCAGCGTGACCAGGAACCCGGGGTGTTCAGGCAGAGGCTGGCACCACGGTCTGGCCGTGACACCAGCATGCCAGCGCTTCTGACTCCTCAGTTTGTTAAACGTGCTGAGTCACCGTTGCTCCACCGTGTACAAGCCCACGTTGGGAAATCTGTGGAGCAACTCTTTCGAAGCAAAAGTGACTTACAGATGAGGTCGTATCGGGACAATGTGAGGCCATTTTGCAATTTTGTGCTTTCTCTCTCTCTCTCTTTCTCTGTGGTCACCACTCTCTCCCTGGAAAGGCAGGCAGAAACAGATTGTGCAGGTTCCAGTCCGTCCTGATTACGGGAAAGGGAAATCGGGCCCATTCTGAACACTGATGACCACACGGCGGGAAGATATGAGCTGTTTGCGGGCGTGTTTACATTCCTGTCAGGATGTAGGAAGAGGGCGTGTTTCGGGGAAGCCCTAGGGAAGTCCAGGAAGCTGCAGGGAACTTCCTGTTGGCTCTTTTTCTCTGAAACAGCAGGGCAGTGGCTACTAATTGGGCAGAACAAATTCTCTAGCCCCACCCTCTCTCTCCCTCCCTCTCTCTCTCCCTCAGTGACCTACACATGATCTCAGATGTATTAAGGGCATTTGATGTGTTAGGACACCTGTATTCATAGATGTCTGATGGACGCATTGGTCTTGTAATATTATTTTATTGATCTATCTTGTTCTTACACAAAGGAGCGACAGGGACATAATTGACAGCAAACATGAACTTTGACGAAACAGCTCAACAGTTCCTATGCAAAGCATTTGGTATAGGCATGCATCTAGTGGTATCATCTGGTCTAATGTTGTTAGACCAGATCTGTCATGAACACATCTTACATAATGGAGATGAAAAGTATGAAAAGCGAAGTTCAGCCCCCATAAAAATTGTCTTTTTGATGAAAAAGAAAGTGAGCATGAACTTATTCTTCCTCATATCAAACACAACTGCTGCCAGAGATATTGAGCCAATTCAACCAACACTCAACAGAAACTATGTGAATCTTGCTTTTTTCCTCCCTATATCACTCAAATTGGCCGTTTTTTACAGGCACAAGTTGTAAAAACATGAATATGTCCTCAATTTGATGAAAGCCAGTTGATGAAAGAGCATCCCACCAAATTCTTGATAACTGCTCACGCCCATTTAACTCATAAGCTACCTTTGGGTCTTGGATGTATCATCGTACTGTACAGGAAAGAAATGCAATAAATTATTCCCTCTGTGATCTCAGTTCTGAATAAAGAACCAACATGAGCTGGTGTTTGAGGGCCGCAGCTGTGCTAGTGTAATATATATGAGAAGGGTGTGTCACTGGCTCAAATGTAATGCTGTTTGGTGCATGTGTCTGTTATTTTCTCTATCGTCTTACGTTTATGTCTTATTGTCAAAGGAGCCGAATGAAAATTTCGACTTTATGCCATATTCAATGGACAGTGACGTTGTTCTATTCTTATCCCCGTGTCCTTCAGATGACAAGCCTGTTTGCCATGCAAATCCCCCCCCCCGGCTTTGCCTCTGTTCCAGTTTCCTCCCTCTTTCAGGGACGAAGTGACAACTGCCTCCAGGAGCAACACCGAAACGCAGGCGTATCACCCTTATAAAACCGACTCAAAATAAACAGACAATAAAAAAACAGACAGGGCTAAAATTGGAGGCCCAGGTGCAGCCTTGTTGAAAGAGATTTCGTCCTCCACTTTTTTTTACCATTTTTATACAGCTGGATATGTACTGAAGCAATTGTGGGTCAAATACCTTGCTCAAGGCTAAAACAGCAGTACCTTAGCAGGGAATCAAACCAGGAAGCTTTCGGTTTCAAGCCCTACTTCTTACCACTCCGCCACACTGAATGAAGCAATCCCTGAATATAATGCAATGTTGGTTGAAGATGGTGAAAAAGAATTATGTTTAAATTCATCACGCAAGTTCAGGGAAAAACGGATACTGAGGTTTTGCTGAACCCAAGCCATGATCTCAGTCAAGTTAGCACAGCAGTGCGCATACCATTGGCCATCTTCCAGGTTAGCTCAGCATCAATTTCCTGTAGTCAGTTAAACCATTGTAAATAGTCAATAAACCAAAGCTGAAAGAAAACTGGAAGCAAATGGCATAACAATAAAATAACAAATAAAAACAGCAATGAAATCTTCCTCTGAAAGTAAGTTGGATTAGCTCAGTGACTTCATTACTGCACATAGACACACTCATCCTTTTACCATAGCATCCAGCTGGCATATCACCTGAAGCTCACCTGGATGACATGGGCTCCTTTGGGAGGGTGGTGTCAGGGCAGGGGTGTTGGATGCTTCCGAACTCAAGCGCCCAAACACAGGTGCAGCTTGGCTCAGAGAGCTCCCATCCAAGCGGAAAAAGGACAACAAAAGGGGAAAAAACTCTGTTGCACCCTGAGGGCTCCTTACCAAAACAGCCTCTTTTCCAGGGATTCATGCATTGGCTCAGCTTTGGAGTCGTCTTCCTTTTATTTATTTGCTCAAAGTGCATCCTCCTACTTGCCTGCCTACACTGCTTACATGTTATGCACTTAATGTCCATCTGCTGAAACCGGACATTTCCGTCCACCAACAGCATGTGGAGAGGAGGTTGCACACTCTCCCTTGTGTGTGTCTATGAATATCTAAAAACATTATGGATAGGTTTGGATGAAAACTCTGTGAAATGATTGTCCATGAAGGGGATGGATAGCTGTCTATGATCGTATACTGTATATGAACTGACATAGCAGGTGTTATGGGTGGTGGATGAAAGCACTGATTCTTACCAAGCACCATTCCAGGTATGGAGGGCATTGAGGTCAGTATTTCGCTCAGAGGCAACACAGCAGTACCTTACCTATAGTGTGAACCTGCAATTGGGTGCTTGCAGGTCTGTATCTTAAACCAACACGTTGAACATACACTCACACACACACACATCATTATCTCTGTTTGTAGGTCTGTGTTTTTGCATTGTCTCTATAAAGTTGTGTCATTATTTTAGTTTTATTAAAAGAGCAAGCATTTTCATGAGTGTGTCTGTGACTAAACTCGTGTTTGATTGATTGTATTCAGAAATGGTAGGGGGCATGCCTTCTGACCAGCAAGGAGCATTGACTCCTAGCCTCAGGTAATGATCTGGAACAAGTACCACCTTTTTTCAGTCCTTACACAATATTTTTTTAAGACAGTGGGCACCAAACTCACAATGACGCGCAAGGAATGAAAACGTTTTACACACAAACATTTACACTTAAATTGTGTAACCCCCAAGGTGCGTTCCCATTGGCTCTTCCTTCTAAGAGAGCCGCTCTTCCCCTTCCTTATCTCTCCATCCTGCATCCTGTATCCTGTGGAGTTCACAGAGGAGGGATGGTAGTGGGAGGGCATAGCGTGTTTCCATGACAATGGCGCTTGGGTTTGTGCTTTCTCTGTGTTTGTTGGTACAGGGAAGAGGTGGGGGGGTTTGGGGGGGGGGGGTGATGATCTGGTGGGGTTGTTAGGCTGAGAGCCGGGCTGGTGGGCCGGGGGTGGGCAGTCGGGCTGGCACTGTCTGGAACAGACTGTCCTTTCCATGTACAGTACAGGGCTCCTCTCTCTCCGTGTCCCACAGATGCTCGCAATCGAGTGTAGGAGAACGCAACTTAGGAGCGACCACACTGAGGCATGTTCACGGCACCAGCGGAACACGGAAACGTTGTGTCTTAGCCAGGGTGTCACCTGCATGGAGACTTCCAGATGAGCAAACATGCACATGCACACACCCTATTCACACACCCTAGTCCAGGAAGGCCACGGTCCGGGCCCTGGAGTGCCATAGAATTTGTGGGCTTGTTGTTTAGATTGGACCCATTCAGCTTGCATCCCGCTGTGAGAAAGTTAAGTGTTTCAGTGGTAAAGTGCTGGAAACTTTGCTCCTAGGAGCTGGCAGGTCAGTATTGGTGGTCAGCTGTGCTGTTGTGCTTATTGACCACACCAGTGTAGAACAGAGCCATCACTGTGTGAACCAAGGGCTGACATGAGCTTGTCAGCTCACTTGTGTTTTCACAGCTGATGCATGACCCTCTCCACCCACCACACACACACACACACGCACACACATGCACACACCTCCCCTTCCCCTCTTCCCAGCATCAGAACACCTCAAAGATCTTTCCCACAATGCCCCTGGGGCTGACTGTGCATCAATGAAACAACAAAGAAGAAGTCAGTGAGGTTTCCACAAAACCTCAGAAAACAAATAAACCTCTGCACAAGTCAAGGGTCTAATTTTGACCTAAATTATTTGCATTTCTCATTTTCTCAGAGGCAGTTGCAGAAATAGTGAAGTTCCATTCTTCCTCCCTAATGCTGGTTATGCTGGCCATGTGTGTGTGTGTGTGTGTGTGTGTGTGTTTGCGTACGTGTTTGTTTCACAGGCCACTGATAACCAGGGGAAGCTGTCGACCTCGTCTGATCTGAGGTAGGAGAGCTGAGGCCTCTGCTTCTATCTATAGCTCCTGTGGGGCTGAAACGGGAGTGCTGTGGTTTCTGCACTTGCACCTCTTTCAGGTGCAAATCTGACGCGAGCAACGTACATTCTCCGTAGAATCAACAAACACACAAACATGCACACACACCTCTGTCTCACACACACGCACATCTAACACAAATCACACACACATCACATACACACATATGCACGCACACACACACACACGCGCACGCACACACAAACACACACACACACATCTCACACAGACCCCACACACATCTAACACACACACATCCCACACACACACACATCCCACACATACCCCACACACATCACACACACACACCTCACACACATATACACATGCACACACATTTCACACGTCTCACACACACATCCCAAACACACACACATACATGCACATCATACAGGTTTTGAGACTCTTATTTATTGCACCCACGCCTCATCACCCCCCCCCCATACTCCCCCCATCTGTCCACCCCCACAGTCACCATGTCAACAAGCAGACCAGAGTAAAAGTGCACACATTTTTTATCTCTTAAAGATACAGGTGGTGGCATTGTGCTCATACGATGTCAGAGCTGAAGTGTAGTGTAGTGGTCAACAAACTGAGCTGGTGAGGCGAAGGCTGCAGGTGCTGTTCTCAGGTGTTGTCACGGTACTCCTGAGCAAGGTACCTCACCAGCATTACTTACTACATACTAAATACTAGATATCCAGCTGTATAAATTTATATGCAAACTGTAAAAATTTGCTGGTTAAGCTCATCAGCTTCGCAAAAAAAAGTAAAAGGTGGGTGTGGCTTAATTTTTTCCCTCTACTGGGGACAAAATGACCTTTTGAGCTTGATTAAAGAATGTCCTAGGACACCTTACAGGTGGAATATGGTCCCTATAATGTCTCTGTCTCAAATGGCAGAGTTAATGTCCCCTGCTAAAGGCCTAGGCTTGTTTCAAAATGCAACATAGAAGATTCTTAAACAGCCAACACCTTTAAAAAACTAGGTCTTGTCTATATGATGCTTAACAGAGAGGACATAATCACTGAATTTTGGGAGGGTCACAAAAGGACTGACATGCAGAATCAAAGAGAGAGAGATATAATGAAAGAGAAAGGGAAGGAGAGAATGAGATCATGAGAGACAGACAGAGAGAGAGAGAGAGAGAGAGAGAGAGCATTGTTGGGTTGATGTGCAGTCCACACTGTCCAGAGCAGGCTAGATATATCAGATAAAAAACATATATATAAAAAAAGCTATACTCCTGTCCAGATGTTGAGGCACTGTGTGAGTTTGTGAGGAGTTCAGGAGTTCTAGTGGAGGAACATTGTGTGGCGGGAACAGAATTACCAACATAAACATCTTAGAACAATAGACAAACTACGAGTAAAACGTGCAGTTCCATGCTATCTGTAAGATGCCAGTCGAAGATAACAAAAATCACCTGCAACGTGCCATTTAAAACGTTACTGGCTGGGTAACCTGCAGATTCTGAACAGTAGCTAGAGCGACACTGCCCCCTGCTGTTGCATTTAGATAGCTGCACTTTTGCAACAGCCCTGAAACTGCCCCATTCCAATGAATGTGTGCACATTCACTGCCTGTCACAGATCGTTTGCCATTACTTAACAGGTGTACATACACAATTTACATAGATCACATTTAATAAATGATTAATCTATACATATGGGTATATTCACTGAAATCATTTAAGCTAAGCTTCTTTGCTCGATGGTGCAAAAGGTTTTTGGACGTGAAACCTTCTGGTTGAAAGCTCGGTTTTTGAATGCTGCTCCCCAGTGCTATCCCTTTAGAAGTGGAGTGGGGCAGAAGCTGAAAATGGAGATGGCAGCTGGCCTCTGTGGACCGGTAGATGGCAGGGCCAGAGAGAGAGAGAGAGAGAGAGAGAGAGCGGGGAGCAATCACCAGCCACTGCCAGGTGGACACCAGGAGGACACAGCATTGCAGCGTGGGAGTGGAGACAAAGGAGCGCTTTCATGCTAGCACTGGCTATATTTAGCATGGCTGGGGACCTCCCAATAGGTCTGTCATATTCAATGAGAGAAAGAGAGGGAGAAACAGAAGGGGGAGAAAGAGAGAGAGACAAAGGGGGGGAGAGGTAGATAGATAGAGAGAGAGAGAGAGAGAGAGAGAGAGAGCAGAGTGCATCTATTTTCAGGGCCTGGACCCTGCCTTGTAATTTTAATTTAAAGGTCGATACCTTGAATGTTCAGTCACCTGTGATTCCTGAGTAGCATTGGTGTCTTCAGGCTGTGTAGCCACTTATTTTATTATCTTATCACACTTACCACTTATCAGACAAATATATAATTTAAATATACATTTTAAAATGTTTTTATACGTTGGTTTTAGCATGACAGTGCATTTTGTTGGTGCACAGTGGCGATAGAAATGATTTGGACACATACACTTAATTTCCCAAACTTTTAACATACTTGTTTCATTTTTAAATGCAGTGTAACACAAAGGCACTAGAAACACTTCATCAAAGACTAAAAATACCTTCACAGTTGCAAAAAAAAAAATGCTGATTTGCTGGATGTCATACTTCTCAACAGTCAGAACTTTGTGACTCAACAACAATTCAGGTTTTAACCAACAGAGGGCCCTATTGTATAACCAGAGGACAGCAAAAGGCCTGTGATTTCCTGGGACTTGCTTTTCACTATGTCACAGGTGAATATGTATTGGTATTAATTCACTGGCAAAGGTGGAAAAAAAATCTCTGCAGTAACTTGAAAACTGTGAAGAAAACCACTTTTGCTACAGTGATCAAGACAACAAACCATATCAACCTACCAAGGTCAAAACACTTCCAGGTACTATAAGGACAGTTTTCTACTGGATGCCGAACTGTGAACAGGTTAGTATTTTTGGTGTTGTTTCAGCTTCATACAACATTAATTACTTATTTACTGATGGTTTATTTGGCAAATTTGCCCAGTGCAAGCTATATAGTGCATGCTATATATAAGTGCATGCTACAAGAGCAGGAAAGAACGAGGACATAGGTACAGAATATCATGTTTATAGAAACCTCCTTAAGAAAAGCAGATGTTGCAGATTGTTATCCCCGTGTCCTTCAGATGACAAGTCTGTTTGCCATGCAAATACCCCCCCCGGCTTTGCCTCTGTTCCAGTTTCCTCCCTCTTTCAGGGACAAAGTGACAACTGCCTCCAGGAGCAACACCGAAACGCAGGCGTATCGCCCTTATAAAACCGACTCAAAATAAACAGACAATAAAAAAACAGACAGGGCTAAAATTGGAGGCCCAGGTGCAGCCTCGTTGAGATTTCGTCCTCCACTTTGAGTGACAAGTTTAAGCAAGTGTTCAGGTTTTTCAGAACCTACACAATAAAATGAATGATTACATCATACTGGCATCTAGCAGACACTCTATCCAAACCAACTTACATTGGTTACAGGTTTTTTTTACCATTTTTATACAGCTGGATATTTACTGAAGCAATTGTGGGTCAATGCTATATATAAGTGCATGCTACAAGAGCAGGAAAGAACGAGGACATAGGTACAGAATATCATGTTTATAGAAACCTCCTTAAGAAAAGCAGATGTTACAACATGTGACATGTGTAGTCTGTGTTGGTGTGTTGGTCCCTTTTCTATCCAGTCATGATTCTATCAACCTCATGACTAAAAACAATACTGTTCTGACTTGGTTCGGTGTCCCTTCCCTTCAATGCAGTATGTACAGAGTGACAGCACCAGCAGCTCATTCATGCATTTAGCAAACCCTAATCCCAACAGGAATACAGGCTTTAGTGACATCCATTTTAAAGATGCCTAATCATATGGTGCCTCAACAGCTGCTGCTTGCTGGGGTCGGGATGCCCCCATCAGTGAATGGAAGCCCCCTCAATGAGATACACCTGAGACGTCCTGAAAACAGTTTCTTGGGCCATCTTGGGGCCCCCAAGAGAACATTTGGAGACTGTGTTTGACTCTGGAGTGCCTCCACAATCAGAGGAAAGTGGAATCAGGTGGAAAGTGTAAACCATGTGGTTTACAGAGCACGCCCAGACACAAACTACCTCCCCGATGTATCAGGAAAAACCACAGAGGCCGGTGGGCTGTTTTCTGTAAGACACACAGGTTTCCCCTCCCTTTCCTATATAAAGCCCAGGGGTATCTGATACCTGGCTGTCACCTGGAGAGGAGATCTATAATGAGCTTCATCATTCCAGGGAGGTGAACTGCCCACAGGGAAGCAAAATGAGGCAGGGCCCATACCAAGAGCTCTGAAGCTAGTTTCACAGCCTGAGGTCTCATATCTCCTTGATAGCTGATGTAGCACAGTGTGGTGCTGCTGTCCATCCACACCAGGGTGTGCCTGCTCTATAAATGTGGGAGAAAGGCCACCAGGGCTAGTGTGCTATGCTGAGCTTCAACACATCATGTAATTGTTGTATTCTGGGTCCCATAGCTACCCTGCTTTGCCAGACTGCTCTGCAACCACACAGAGAAGCCTCTGTAATTACCACCCCCTCCCCTCCCCCCACCAACCCTCCTCATGGTCAGCCTGCCAAGAGGAACTACCTGTAAGAGGAGGGGTCTGTTCCTCCATGGGTGCAGACTAGCATGCCACACCAAGTGACACAACCTTTCATTTTCACAAGCAGAGCATCGAAAAAATAACAATAAAGAACATATTTTAGCCCAATCAATATATTGAAAATATCTAAATTATTGCTATTTTGGTATATTCCCATGTATTTCTGAATTGTATGAAAATATTTTTAATGTAGTTCCAATATACTCTTGAGCTGAAAAACAAATTTCTTCATATATTACAATATATTTCATTGTGGTATGGTTGGGGAAATCACAACTGAGACCACAGTGTGAACATCCCGCAGGGAACCATAAAGATGGTGCTACCTACACAGAGGTGCAATACAGGTGAGCTCAGCAGTCCCGGCTATAGGTGACACAGCCTAACAGGAGTGATTAGCAGGCTACTTAAAGCCAGTATGAGATTTCATAGTACCATGCTTCGCAACTGCAAGCAATAGAATTTCAGGATGCAAATAGCTGGGCCAGGAGAAGGTGACTAGAAACTACAGGTGATGGGGGTCTGTCAGTAACTGGCAGGCTACTTAAAGCTAATATGGATTTGTTAGGATAGTAGATGACTAGCAAATTCTCCTGAAGATGCCTATAACCTTCTTAAACACCATGCTTCACTGTTGCAAGTGTGATTAGGCACGTGGCTAGGCCACAAGAGTGTAGCTAGTAGCTTGGCTAGGGGCCAGAATGTTTGCATGTGCTAACAGGATTGCAGCAGTGATTCAGCAGAGATGCACCTTTAACTTCACGGAATGCAGAGCGGCAAGACAGCAGTAACCGTGGTGCACCGGCAGTATGGGTTTACATACAATCCACATACAGGGTGCATTTCACATGCTAGCTGCATTGAGTTAGCTGGCCTGGTCAGGATAGCCACGGCTATCCCGACCGCCCAGCTGGCAAGTAACTACTAGCCAGTTGGTGGGCAAGACTGACAGAAGGCAGACAGAGACAGAACAACCTCCTTAAGTAGCCGGAAAACAGAGTTAAGGTTGTGAGGTATGAGAGAAGACAGAGAAAGATGCTATATACAGGGTTCCAAGGGCAGCCCACACTCGGAGAGCAAAAGATTACAAGTGGGTACAATGTGTTGCAAGACACAGATCTCCTACTGTTATTCAGACTATTGTAGTCAGTGGGAATGCAAGAAGGCTAAAGAGACTGAGTGGAAGACTACTCAATATGTGAGAGGTAGGAAGTTCCACCCTAAGGTCATGGGTCATGGCTTCATTGGTGTAAAGGTCCTAAAATAACTGAATAGCACAGGCATTGGTCACAACAGGACCGTAACACTGTTGGTACAGTCACAGTCTCAGTGAGGTCAAAATAGATCCGGAAATCTCCACACGGCTTCACTTAGCTTGAGACTTGAGTTTGTTCTTTTTGTGTGCTCCTCCCAGCCGGGTTCCTAGACTGCGAACACAGGGAATTAAATGGCATTTATGCCAGTAATATAGGTTGACCATGTCCTCTTTTTCCCGGACATGTCCTCGTTTTGGGACCTAAAACATGGAAAAAGAGGACGTATAGTCACCCTAAGTAATTTATGCGAGGAACAAGTCTGATATCAGTCTGACTACCAACAGAAAGCTTCATGGGATGAATGTAAGTGTACTGTGAAGGCAGAGGACAGAAAGTCGTCTTTGTAACATTTCCAAGACACAAAAGAGTTACTGCTGCCTGACACCATTCCACTCAGCACCTACCCCTGCATGGTTTAAAATGCACTCAGAGAAGCAAAACTCCTTGGCTGTGTACGTGACAAAGGAAGATGACGTCATTCTGGGTACTACAGCGCGCGAACATCTAAGTTGGAAGGGTCTTGGTCAGGGTATTAAAGGCCGTAAACATTAGGTCTTTTTTTTTTTTTACATCAGATTCCTTGGTGGTTTCCTGTTGTGTTTTACATAGCTTTAAGAGTTCTCCAGGTCTCCGGGGACACACGGCGGCTTATTATGCAGGGGGTGGGGGGAAGCTCTGTAGGGGTATACGGTCGGTGTGGAGGAGCTGTTTTGTCGGAGGGTAGCGACGGGGTTTCCCGCCGATGTGGAAGACTGCAGGGGCTGGTGAACGTGAACACGACGTGAACCGCCAGCACTGACTGCATGCGGGAACGAGCAGTGGTCTTTGTTCACGTTATTACTCCTGGCTACGCGATCCAAGCACAATGATTTACCCAGCCTTTACTCATGATTCCATCTGATACAATGCGTAATGCGAGAATCCCTGTGTCTCTTTTTGATGAAAACTCAAATTTATCCAGCGAGTTTAACAGCCACCTACGTATAGCACATAGTGCGACGAAGCTGTGCGCTATAGTGGCGTATGATTAACTACTTACTTACCTTGTACGCATAAAACTAATTTTATGCGACACATTCTTGTACGCCATTTATAGCAAACCGCACAGTTCGATTTTGGTTCGAAAATGGTGTGTCTTTTATGATTTATGATTGAATAAAACTTAGACTCAGGTAGTGTTTTGTATCTTGCGTCTATTTACATTTTGGGCGCTACGAGGAACAAAAGCAACGGCCATTACGCAGCTCCATATTACCATCAACACAGACACAACTCCATGTAGTCCATAGATATTAGCTATTGGCTAAATCAAAGGCTTTCCTTAGTCTATTAGCCAATAGTAAACACCGACATGGAGTAGGCGGGTACGGGATAACACGGGCGGGGAGTGTTACTGCTTGCGCGTTGCCTTTCTCTACGCTTTTACGGTTACCTTGCTATTATTGGTGTGTACTACGCACGTGACACGTATGGGCAAATCATAGACGGGCTTGCGTTGTAAGCGAAGAGAAAAACAACATATCCAAATTTTTGCTGCTCCCTCTGAGTAATTATTCATGACGTTTCGCGCGTATATTTCTCAGAAATAGGAGGACATTTTGCTGCAGATCCTCACTGACTGTTCACGTCGTGCACCGGCAACATCTCAAAGACTTGGCTGACGAAGGTGGGGGAAAAGGTACATCAATTCGCTGTATGTTTTTGCTGACTGGTTAACACGCCTTTGTTTAGTCGTAATTTGATTTAGCTACAGCCAACTGGTATTTAGCCCGTTTTCTCATATTTAGTACAATTTTACATACGTTTTTTCTGTCGTCACCTTTGCTACCAGTGCTGATGTTTGGTCAATATTTTGATCATCTGCACAAACTAGTTATAAAACTGCTTCGCACTGTATCTAATTTCCATGATAATGTGTTTGATTGCACCGGATACCGAAACGAGTTTCTAGCTGCTGCTATTGTTTGTGAATCAAAATGGCCGATGGAAAGCTAGCGTTAAGATGGGTCAGCTACGTTTTTCAGTTTGTATTGAAATGAGTAACAAGTCTGTTTAACCAGCGCCAGTTAACTGAAAATTTGAGGAACATTTTTGGAATTTGATGTATTTTGTTTGAATGGGAATCGTGGCAGTGTGTATTAAAGGAAATGATGATAATGTTAATTGTGTATATTGGAAGAAAATGGAGGTTTGTTCATTAACTGTTGCCCTTGTATTGCTGGCTGTAATTGTTGTCGACATGCAGCGTTGTAGCAATGTGGGTCAGGTTTCCATGTGGCGAGGTGGCGGTTTAAAGATGGCTGCGATACGGACCTAGGGTTAATGTGGAGGGAGAAAATGGCGCAGATTTTTTTCCCCCCTGCATCTGGCTAGCTTTCACATTCAGATCAAGGTTTGTGCCTTTTTGATAGCATCGCGGTAAGCTTAGCCAACTGGTTTCCTGTTGGGCCAGATATCAACTACAGAAAGCTTTTACTTGCTTTTGACCTACTTTTGGCCAAGTTGACCTAGTTACCAGAACCGCCCGCCTACCCAGCAGGCTTTTCTTGAACAAGGCGTTTAAATAACTATGTAACTCACCACGCCTCATTTTTCAGAAAATCCAACATGGCTGATGAGGGAAAGCTTTTTGTCGGAGGCCTGAGCTTCGATACCACAGAACAGTCTTTGGAAGATGCATTTTCAAAGTATGGAAATATTTCGAAAAGTGAGTATCGGTTTACGCAATCTTGTATTGGATTGTTGGCTAACATTTTTGTGTGTTGTGAATTGTTTGTGTAAAGACTAACCGCTTATCGATCAGAAAAGCAATGAAACTGAAAACGTGTTTGCCTCTTCTCGAGACGATCTTATCAGTGATCACAAATTTCTTTGTATTTTAGTTGATGTGATCAGGGACAGAGAAACGCAGAGGTCAAGGGGTTTCGGTTTCGTGACGTTTGAAAACCCCGAAGATGCCAAGGACGCCCTGGAGGGCATGAACGGAAAGGTAAGCAGGTTCGGGTTCTGCCTTTGGTATTCCTGTTTGAGAAATTGACTATGTATGCAGCTAAAGCTTTTTTGGAAATGGTTCCAATCAAATATGCTAGTTAAAGCCTGGCAGCCTAGCGTATGAGGATTGGTATGCTGGACCCTTGAGTGTTTTAATCTTGGATGGAGCACTGTAAATGGAGGCTTCATCAACCCCGAGTGGACCTTTCACCATTACCAGTGACACCCACCTAAACAAATCTCATATAATGGAGAACAGTCTGGGTCTGTTGAACCACAGGTTAACCAATAGTCATGGTTTTCATGATGCTTCACTCCTCATCCTAACTGTTAGGTATTTTACTTTGCGGCTGCTAGCTGTTTTGTGTTGAATGTGTAGGTAATGGCCAGTCGTGTGTGTTTTTAAAAGCCCCATTTAATCTGATTGTGCTCCCTTTCTTGCAGTCTGTCGATGGCAGGATGATTCGTGTGGATGAAGCCGGAAAGTCCGGGTCCAGGTCTGGTGGCGGCTACAGGGGCTCGTCCGGCGGCAGAGGGGGAGCGTTCTTCCGCGGGGGCAGGGGACGAGGTGGGCGTGGTTACTCGCGAGGTAAGGGCTGGCGATTGCAAAATGGTGTGCTCCCCCATTTGCTTTGTCATGCCCTCCTTGTCGTTTTTGAAACCTTTTTTTGTTGTGGGGCCACAGGAAACAGCCTTGCTGATTGTTACCTGTGGTAAACTTTTTCTTTTGCAGGAGGTGGAGGATATGGCGGTGATAGGGCATACGGGGACAGGAGTTACGGAGGTGGGGACAGAGGATATGGAGGTGACAGGGGCTACGGTGGTGGTGACAGAGGCTATGGGGGCGGATACAACAGGAACAGTGGCGGCTACTCCGGAGGTGGTGGAGGCTACTACAACAGAGACAGTAGCAGGTAAGGGGCTGGTCTTTAGAACATTGGGTTTCCCTCTGTGTTGGCAGTTCTTTACAGGCCTTGCTATAACTCTCGTGTGGTGTGTTGTTGTTTTTTTTTTTTTTTTTTTTTTTTTTTAGGGGAGGGTCCAGCTATGGTGAACGGTCTGGTGGATCCTACAGAGACAGCTATGATAGCTACGGTATGTATGAATAGACATGGATGTCTCCTCCATGTGCAGCCTTCCCTTAAAGCCCTAGCAAAGATGTCGAATGTGATCTAAACGATGGATCTGAACATCCCGTTAAGGCCCATGTTATCCAGTTCTCCTATCCTCTCAGTATTTGCCCTTTTTCCCCCTTTAACACTGAGAAACACTGACAAGTAGGGATATCTGAACCTCATGCTCTACCAGACCCATCTTCAGTTTTAATTGGTTCTTTCATGCGAACTGCAAGTCAAACTTGATAAGGGCTAGGCTTTGCTATATGAAGAGAACATACTACTTCGCACTGTACTGGTGTCTCAGTCCCTACTCTCACAGCTTGTAGGCCACAATGTCCTTTCCCCCCTTCCAGTCACTGTATATAAGCTTTGGATCAGTTGAATGGCACCCTTGGCTTGACGCTTAGAGCCCTATATGTTGGGGGCAGTTGTGTTTGAAGTGTTTTGGGCTAGTTGCTTTGATGGGGACTTGCTTTTGTTTGAAAAGAGAAAGAAAAAAGCGAAATGTTGGAGTGCTTCAGTGCCTTTACACCTGTGCCTGCTTCTTGTCCTCAGCTACACACGAGTAAAAACATCCAGATTCAAGATCATCCCTTCGCTGGCTGTATTTATAAAGATACGCTCTTTGAAGATTTTTTTTCCTCCTCCAAGTGTTTTTTTGTGACCTGAATGTAGTGTTGTTGAAACAGCCTGTGTTTAGAGAACCTATTTTTTTTACGGTGTTACACAACTTAATGAGTCGGCTTTAATAGATGCTCTGTAGCGTTTGATTTTGGTCACTGTAAAATGACAAACTGTGATGTACAAAAAAGGTTTCCTGTACCACAAGCTCAGTTCTGTTGCTCAAAGGGAGGGAAACCAAACTAAAACTTTTTACCAAAAAAAACTTTCTATAAATTTTGTTCAATGAGAAAAGGCTCCTGTTCAACACAGCCTGGCAGCTTCTGATACAAATGGCTCCTCCTTGCTTATGTTCACATAGCACCTTCATTTATAAATCGGTGGGGGGGGAAACTGAGTTGGCTGCATCCAAACCTTTTTTTGTTTTGTTTTAAAATTGAGTACAAAATTCTACTAGAAGCTTGATAAGCTGTGACGTGCCTGAGTAAGACTCGGTTCTCTCTGGATTCTGTAAATGCAAGGCGGGAATTCAGTTTGCCCTTTCCAATAAACATTTTCACGTCATATTATAAATCATCCAAAAAACCGAATTCCTTTCAAACTGATGAAACTGAGAACCTGCAGTCTGGTCAGCTGTACGTGAAGTTCTGCCAGAAGTATTCATGCTTTTTGCAACACTTTGCATTTAAAATGTGCTCTGCTGAATGGACTGTTCTTCATGAAAGACCTACTTCAGAAATGTTGCTATCAATATATTGTCCCTGCTCGGAAAGAATTTGTGCTCTGTTCTGTGTGTCAAACAACCTTTAAGAACCTTTCTTTTTGTAAATTCTGGCTTCATGAGGCCTATTAAACAGTTCGTCAAATGCTCTGGATTTTTTTGTGCCTTTTGGACAGAACCAACTGAATGTCTGAAATGATGACAATGACATTGCAGGAATCTTAAGGCTAGTCAGCTAGGGGCATAGCAATGGATGGGCAGTATAGATGGCTGGGGGGTGGGGAAATGAGTTTTCTGTACATAGTTCAGTTCGTCTAGCCATTCAGTGATGCTAGTTCTTTCAGGGAATCCATAATTTGAGGAAGTGTAAGTGGGTATGTGAATGACATTATGCTTTACAATTTTAGATTGGGTAAGGTTTTGTGTAGGAGTTAATGGAATTCTAGGCTTGTAATAAGGGTGTAAGTGCTAGAGACCACAAGCTGGTATTGGTTCTGTTAATCCTTCACTACATCCAAGAGCTCTCTCTGCTACCGTTCGGGGGGAAAAATGGACCTTGTCCTTGGAGAATGAAGTGTTGGGCCTACCGACACAAGAACCCTCTGAGACGATCGCTGCTCTCTTGGCTAGTTCAAATGTGGAGATAGGCCTGTAATGTGAGGTAACTCCTTTTGCTCTCCTGTTCACATCCTCCAAACTGAGTTCATTTTTAAGTGTTCGTTCAACTCTCCCCCCTCTTTTCTGAGATCCAGACACAACCCGGTCACTTCCTAGGCCTGTAAGCTATCTGCATGATAAGTGTCTAAGTCTTCATCTAAAGATGCTTCACTGCCCACTTCCCCCCTTTTGAAGTCTAGCAGAAGTTTTTGAAATACCCTTTTTTGGCTCAAGAATGAAACCTTAAAAGGCTCATGCCTCAGTTTCCTAACTATCCCAGTCTTGTAAAGGGTTTGTGCTCCATCCATTAGAAGTCCACTCTTGAAACTACTTCCCTGAAAATGATGCATTCTCCCATGGAATTCCTTCCACCAGTAGATTTAAAAGGCCTTTTATTTTCCTCCTTTAATGTAGAACCGAAGTGTTGCTTGATTAAAATGCACTGAATTTTAATATATCTACCTTAACTTGGATCCCATTTTTGCAGTGTGGAAATTTCAACATGTTAATCTTAAGCAGTAATACTATGTATATATGTATTGAGACAAAATTATATGCATGTGTTATGGGCAAACTCTGAAAGTATACAATGTATACCCCAAATATGATTTGGAACTGTCAGCTAATACTTTGCTTTTCTCTCTAGGTTGAAACTGTCCCATACATTGGGCCTTGAATGGAGTGTGAACATTGTAGAGGTGCAGTGAACCTGAACCTAATCCTCAAGGCTAAACAGGTGTTTTGAGGTAAGGTGTTTCCTCACACACACTTATGGCAGTTATCCAACGGTGCTACCCTGTCAAAACTAGTTCAAAAGGTCCTAGTCTGGGTCATACAAAGTGGGTGTTTCAAGGTTGTTTGCTGCTTAAATGATGCAACTTTGAAATACTCATGTAAGGCAGTGGTTCAGGTGGGACTGGCACATGTGGATCACAGCTTTTTCAGTTAGTTATTGGTTATTATGATTGTGTGCCTTTCCACATCTGTGTCTTATTTTGTCATAAGATATGCAGGACAAGGGGTGTTCCAGTACTATAGCTGCTATCCTTAACCGCGTGGATGCAGTTGCATTTGTCTTGAGCAGAGGCAGGCAGGTCTGCCACTAAAGAGCCATGGTGCTCTGAGTCTTGAAACATTTACAGTATTTGCTGTGGATAAGTATTTGCCTCATCTGATGTCTCAAATGTAGACCTTTTGCTTAGGGCAGAAGCCGTAACAAACATATTTGTAGCACGTTTTTGCCAAGGTAGTATAGCAGCACTTTATTGTCCCAGTGACTGTATTTGATATGTAACCTTAGATCGATTAGTTCTGTCTCGATACACTTGTATGACCTTGTGCTCAGCTTCAGCACTATCTGTATCGTATGACCTGTACATATCTTGCCCTTGTGCCCGTTTGCCCATTATATGCACTTTTGTACAACGCTTTGGATAAAAGCGTCTGCTTAAATGATTAAATGTAAACCCTCAAAACCTGAGGGACAGGTATCTGGTGGTTTGTCAGCACTGTAACGTTGGTCTGTTTCTCGCCCATTTCAGGAGCTGAATGTGGAGGACACTCCTGCAAGCTTGGCTTTGGGCAGACGCTGTCAGTGCTGAGCTGTTGGGGCAGCTGGCTCACCTTCACACTGCTGGCTGCCCCCAGCTGTCAGTGATCTCTGGAAGGAGTACAGAGTCTCCACAGGATGATTGGGAATTGCATCTGTGCAATCAAGTCTGGAGCTTGCGTGTTAAATTAAAAACCTTGGTGTCACTTACTTTCCGGTGTTGTCCATCTATTCTGTGGTATTATCAGTCTTCAAAGTACAGTATGGGGAATGTTCTTGTAATTGCTGTTCATGTGTGTTTGCAGTAGCTGGACCATTCAAGATGCATATGCTTTAGTGGGTGATGACCTCAGAGGGCATAAACATTTTTTGGAAACAAGTTCAGAATATTAATTTGAGATATGTCAAAATTTATCAAAAGTATCAAGTGTCACCACAGCTCTCTGAGCATCAACTAATTCATTTTTAAACCAATCTAAACAGCTGCAAAAATGGGTGATTTGTGAATGATTATGTCCAGTGTCATCCACTTCAGTGTTATTTCAAAGCAGAAACTGCATTGTGCTCAGTTTGTAAAGGAAATAAGCCCTGACTTTCAGAAAGAACACACACACACTTCCGGGGATGAGATTTGACTACTTCCTGTTTCATTTAGACATCGATACAGAGGTGTGTAACCTCTTTATGTTGCTCTTGCTAAAACGCTTATCGAGCACTTGATGCCAAAACAAGAGTTGTTGAGTCAAACCAAATCCTTCCTAGCAATGCATGTTTTCTCTGGTACCACACTGATTAATACCAAGCAATCTGTTAAAATGGAA
Organism: Megalops cyprinoides; assembly: GCF_013368585.1. Taxonomy (NCBI): domain Eukaryota; kingdom Metazoa; phylum Chordata; class Actinopteri; order Elopiformes; family Megalopidae; genus Megalops; species Megalops cyprinoides. Next base: position 21,913,479 of record NC_050602.1, on the reverse strand, counting down.
CATTGGAAACATCATACCTGCAAATATCTTTTATTGAGGAAACTGACTGGAAGCTCTACAGCGAACAAGCATATCAATTTGGTAGAGGGAACACAGTTGGATACAAATTTAAAAAACCTAAAATATAAACAGCGGGAGACAATCCGATCATTAAGACTTGCTACATAAGAGTAGTGTAATAAATGTGTTTCTATGAAAAAAAAAGGCAATAAAGATAAACAGCATTTATATTACAAGTTTAAAATAGCTCTTCGGCACAGCACTCAGCTTTACTTAGAGAGAAAACCTGTACCTCATGCAGAGAACACAAGAGAAATGGCAAAGAGCTTATGAATAACTGAATAATAGTTACCTCAGACCAGTTGCAGTTTTACTTCTTACAAGTTAGGCCACACACGCATCCTAAACATCTTATTTTATTTTTTTAACCAATCTGACTAGCACACAATTTATTCCCGACTCACAAAATAGCACAGTTACAGTCTATAAAATAGAAAACTGTCCACGTGTGTAAATCATAATGTAAAACTGTGGCTTGAGCAGGTTTGCGCTTACAGTTCTACCAGGCAGTCTGTTCCGGAGTAGTCCGGCAGGTTTAGCTCGTACTTCCTCTGGAGGTCAAAGGGCAGGAAGCGGCCGGCCAGGAAGTGCTTCCCGGAGAAGCTGGTGGCGCACTTCTTGGGTGCCATGAGGGAGATGAGCACGTCCGGGTTTATGCCCTCGGTGTTGTTGCCCTCCATGTGCCAACCTTCACAGGGAGACGTGCATGTTAACGATGCATAGAGAGACCCTGGTAGGCTTAATCTTAACAGCAGCATGTGCAGTATGCAGGCCAGAATTCGGGTGCAGAATGTCTGATGTGTATCAGGAGATTCATACATTGTGTTGATAGAAGAAGCAAGCTGTACAGTGGTGGTTGTGGTGAGTCTCCCCCTTCTGTGTAAATACTCTGAGAACATTGACAGGCTCAAAGGCACTAACTTAATGTAATCCATTATGGTGATTAATGTTATCATAGCATCTTTTCTGTGCTTGGAAAACTTGTTAACTAAATGCAAGTGATAACATTTTTCTGACTGGGTCCATGATGCAGTTGTCCCAGGATCAATGCATGCTTAAACATCTGAGGAGATTTTCAGACTGGCTCTGTGAAGTGGCTGTCCCAGGATCAGTGTTTACTCAGGCATCTGAGGTGAGTTTCAGACTGGCTGTTTGATGTGAGTGTCCTAGGATCAGTGTGCCCAGCTGCAGTTACGCTACCTGATGGCATGTCCAGACTGGCGATGGGGATCTTGACCTGCTTGAGGGTGAGGAGGATCCCAGCGTACGGCTCTCTCACGTCCGCGGGGTCCGTCTCGGGTCCCAGAATGGCGTCAACCACCAGGTTATAGGCATCGTTTATGAGCTGCACCTGAACGCATTAAAACCACACCAAAACAGCAATCTTGTGACCATGCAGAACCGCAGCCAACAAGGCAGAATCATAGTCATATGTCACCACAGTCTTATGTTCCCTGCCCATACTTCAGCTGCAGGTTTAGCCCTTGGGGGGGTTGGGGGCTCGTCACTCACCTCAGTGGGCAGGTAAGAGAGGAAGGGGATGTCCATCTTCTCACACTGAACTGTGAAGTCCTGATGCACGGTGTGGGGGGAGCGCTTGGGGTAGAAGATGGTGGGCTCATACTCCTGAAAGGGGGGGGGAATTTGTTGTTATGTGGGAGTCCTGTCATCCAGTCCTGTCACCTGTCATCTTATAACCTTCAGGTACAATAAATGTACCATGGTGGTGGCAGGCCATGATTGAAACAGAAGCATGAAAAAGTTAGTAAGTCCATAAGCATCTCTCTCTCTCTCTCTCTCTCTCTCTCTCTCTCTTTTCCTTCTTTTCAGTATTGCCTCTGTGCCCTGAACACAGTGAAGTTAAAAAGTCCTTCAGCACGTCTCTCTGACTCTGTCTCTCATATCCCGACTTTTCTCCCCTTTTCTTTCTTTCTTTCTTTCTTTCTTTCTTTGCCTCTTTCCACCTTTCCGGTGTAGCCTGTCAGACCTGCCCGTCAGAGCTGTGCCTCTAACGCACTGCGGCTGTACTCACAAACATGCGCAGGTGTCGGGCGCACACCAGCCCGATGCAGCCATTCTGATCCGGACCGCACACCACCAGAACCGTGGGCTGCCTCTTACCCAGCGAACTCAGCGGGAAGGCCTGCCGCGCGAGAGAGAGAGAGAAACAGAGACAGAAGAGGGACAGACAAGGAGAGAGACTGAGAAGGTGAGAGAGAGACAGAGGTTTTTTAGCTTTAAACTGCACTGTCATTCAGACATAATGTCACATCGCATCACACAACATTCCTTGGAAGAGACACTTCGTTATGAAGAAAGGCAACAACAAAGAAAAACCAAAACCTCTATACTCCCTTTCCTTTGAAACAGAAAACCCACCCTAGAAAACAAAGAAAAGAAATAAAACCGGAAGGGGGAAAAGGACCATAATAACTTCAACAGAGAAACAGAATAGTAAAACCTAACAAAGTAAGGTAAAAATAAGAAAAATCAAAGAGACACATAGTGAAAGAGAGACAGAGGACGAGAGAGATACAGAGAAGGAGATACAAAGAAGGATGAGAGAGAGATAAAGAGATATACAGAGATATTCAGGCAGAGACAGAGGAGCAAGATACAGAGAGATGAGATAGACATACAGGCAGAAAGAGACAGGAGAGAGAAACACAGTGAGGGAGTGACAGAGAAGGAGAGAGGTACAGAGAGAGGAGAGAAAGACAGGGGCATAATTCAACACATCAAAATGACCAGCTTATCTCACAGCATTCACCAGCTTCATGAGCCAGGCCTAAAGTTCTGTCTTTTTCTGCTTTACAATGAATATTTCTCACTAGTACACAAATCACAGCCCTGTCTTCAGTGGTTAAATCACCTTACGGTATGAGTCAACCAACCAGTATGCAGCCAGCCTTAAGTGATCATGTACAGCATCAGATTTCAAGATCAGAGTTAAGTGAATAATTTAATAAGTGCATGATTTAATTGGTAGAGTTTGATACCGCCTTGTGCCACAGAGTATTGTCTGTGAAATCAAGCAGCCCCTGGTGGCAAGACACCCCACCCCCTCCCCATTCCAATTTAGTGAGTCTGCTTTAAATAAGGTGACTCAGAGATGTTATAAAACCAAGGGACATTGTACGGAGGTACACAATAAGACAGTGTTTCAATCTCAGGGCCTGACAGCTTTGACGAGATCAAAGCGCTGCTCGGCTAATCAGAGCCAGTAATGGCAGTAATGACACTAATAGCACCCGTATTTGAAATGCCTTATCTCAGTCCATTAGGAACATGAAATCACTGTCTGGTGGCTAATGAACCACGTATCTGATTAACGAGGTGAGGCATTAGCACAGTCCACGAGGCAAGCGTGATGGGGTGAACGTGGGGGTTTCCACCGTCCGCTCACCGTCAGGATATGCAGCGGGGGGAGACAACAGACAGCGGACGAGATGTCCTAATGAGGCCGGAACGTGAACTCGCCGGACCCCGGTTTCATTAACAGGGCAATTAGTGCGTCTCGGACCGACGTGTCATTAACCCGAGACGCGTTGGCCGGCTCCCGTGTGGAAGCTTTCCCCCCGCTCAGCTGGGAAGGCTGCACAGCATTTAATGAACGGGTTGCAGAGTTTGTGCATCGGTTGAATGAAGTAAAATGCAGTGTTTTTCTCTTCTTCAGTGAAGCAGAACAGACACAGTGCCTATTTACCATCTCGTCAGCGCAGGTACTGCACTGCCTTAGTCTTGTCAACATGTAGCGAAGCTGTGACCGAGTTCACTTGGTGCAACACAAATGCACTAATAATTACTCTGGAGACAGAGTCCCAAGACAGCAGCAAGTAATTATCTGTATCACCGTAACTCCCACTCCTATGAGGTCAACACCTCTGCCATCAGACCCACTCTAAAAACACAAACACACATGTACATAGACACAGACACACACGCGCTCATGCAAGCACACACACACACACACACCTAATTAAAGGGAGAGGAGTGAACACACCCTGATGAAGAGGAGGGGAACTGTGAGATGAAGACTGGGGCTGACATTTTGCGTATGTGAGATGAGTAAAATGAGTAAAATTGTTATCTTACCTTCTGGAGTTTACAGGACTTACCTATAAGTCCAGGTGAAAACATACCACCAGCCAACATGCCGTTCCATGCTAAATGTGCACTCTTTACAGTAATCAGTATGATGAGGTTTGATGGGTTTAATAATGAGGCACTTGTGTTTGTCCCATATCACTCATTTCAAATGTCTCACTTACAACTGGTTACCACCATTTTAAAAGTACTGAAATATGACCCCTGCAATTAACCCTATATAACGGTGGAATTCAGAGCACCCCCGCTGCCTGTTCTGCTGATCCCACTTTGCCATTGGCCAGGCCGAATCCCACCAGCGAATCAGATCAAGCAAGGGTGGAGCCAGCAGGGTGAGGAATGAATGAGAGAGGAAGCTGAAGTTGGGGTTCAGAGAGGAACGCGGTACGGCACAGACCTTGGCAATGCCGATGGCACAGGCGTGGCCCCAGATCTCGATCAGCTGCTGTTGCCCGAACCGATAGTCCTTCAGCAGCTCTGTCTCTATGGCAGCCGCCTCTACTTTGCTGCGGGAAAGATGGAGATAGATTTATAATAACCACGCGTCCTGGCGGTTTATGGTATATGACTTTCAACCCCATTCCCACTTAGCAGGGGCAGGAACTGGGTGGGTTATTCTAGATCTTTGTAATGCATTTCACAGTCCATAAACTGCTAAAGGGATTGAGGAGTGGGTTTATGAACACCCGGATGAAGTCAAACACCTTCCATGGTCTTCCCAATCAACTGACCTATAATTAAACCTTGAGAAGTTACGAGAAGTTCTGGAATACACAGTGCAGAATACATTTCCACCTCTTTCGCCTTTGAAAGAACCGACTTGAAGAATGGTCCAATATCCCACTAGAAAGCGCTCAAAACTTGTATAACAGCACTCCCAAGAAAGACTGACGCTATTCTGAAGGCAAAGAGTGGCCAAACTCTTTCATAGTTAAAAAATATTCATATATTGTTTGGCATTTCCATAATTTTTCCTCCCCCTTGTGTATTATAGTACAAACCACCAACACTTACTAACATAACATAAGGAACATTTACATGATTCACTCAATTTGTCACACATTAAACATCCTCTGGAGACATCAGCAAGGTGAATATACTCCTTAACATCCATACATTCCGCTCCATGTTCTTGTATAATATTTCATTGAGAAGTATTAGACAAAAACAAGTAGGTATGTAGTCTAACGTAATGAAGTATCATGTATGATGCCTCATTAGGTTATTTTGTGTAACATGTTTACTTGCCCCCTGCACTCAGTACTTACACCATATACCATATCAAATATAGCCACAGTTATTATAATAATAATTAATGTGTACTTGGACTGTCACAAGTCAGGTGTTCACATCTGAGTGACTGAACAGGTTGACATTTTCACCCCAGAGCACAGATTCTGTTTTCTCTGCCAGGTGACTGTGATTACCTTCGTCAATATGAATAAAGATAAAAACCTGAATACTGTAACATGATGCAACCGTTTCAGACAGCTGTATGTTGAATGCAGCTGTGTGGTCTTTGTTGACAAGGCGGGTGATTACACCTGCTTCTTGTCAGTGTGTTGTGTTTCTCCCCAGTGATGCCTTAATGGCACTGACAGCAGCTGAGGTCACACTGGGGAATTGTCACACACACACACACACACACACACTCACTCACACTCACGCGCACACACACACACACACACACACTCACACACACACACTCACACTCACGCACACGCACACACACACACTCACGCACACACACTCACGCACACACACACACGCGTACACACACACAAACACACACTCTCACTCACACACACACACACACACACACACACACACACAAACTCATGTAAGCAAGCACACATACAAGCACAAAAGATACACTGACACATTCACAAACACATACATTCTTCATCTGAGTGATACCAATCTTCTGTCTGAGGGTCACAGAAGACAAATGTCACGAGATTGTATGCTCATGGTCACATCCTGATTTGCACACACCAGGAGCCAGACAAACAGACACAGACACCAAAAGAGGGAAAACCCCTGTGAAGGGTGACATCTTGAGGGAAGTCAACAACAAAGACTGCTTTGTAACAGCTCAAAATGAACTTGGTGGTGTCTGTACATAACTTTCGTCTGAACATCCTTTTCCAATTTCACACTGATGAATGTGTCCTTCATAAGAAAGCAGCTTTTAGCCAAAATGAAAATAGCTGGACTGATGGGATAATTATGTTCTCCTACTCCTTAACTCTGGCAAATGGATTTAAACACATTCCTTTTTGTTAATTGTGCAACAGTAGAGGTTCATTAGTCAGAGATCATAATGGAAAATTGTAATACATTTAAGTGTAATAAAGGATCCCAGGGTTAAGTTTTATTCTCTCTCATTGTGACCAATGACTACTGTTCTCTCATTGTTTCAGTCATAAATTCAAGGTTAAGCAGCATTTAAATTGCAAGGTCCTCTGGGCTTTATATTCCTCAACACTGAAAACTTTGTCCACCTAATCCAAGCTCATTTTAACTGAAACGTTCCACACTGCACCCTGGAAGCAATAGTGCCCAATAGTTCCCCTGCTTGCTCCTGAAGTGGGGGCTCCCCTAAAATAATGACAGCACCTTTATTATACTGTTATGTGCTGATTTAATAAGACATGAACTGGAGTAATTGCCTAATATATTATCCATGTATCAGAGCTATTTGGCTCAGGTGTAATACCACATTATAGCCAGTGGGTGGCAGCGACTGCCAAAGCTACAGAGAAACAATAGGGGGATCGGCCATTCCATCACGTTTAAACACATCAAAAGGTTGTCAGAGAGCCCTCAAGTCAAACAGTTGTGTTTTCTCAGCGCTTCCACTAAACAGTGAAGAGATAAACCGTGTTTTCTTTCTTTGGCTACGCAGTACAGCAGTGCACAGCACAAAGGGCAAATTGAAACATCGCTAACAGGGGTTTAAACCTCGAGTTTAGGCCACAGAACTGTTTTATAACGGGAACAGTTGCTTAAAATGCCAGAGTTCAGGAACAGCAATGCCGGCTATGATAGAGTTCAGTGATTCAGTAGCCTGAACCCTGAGGTTAAACCACAGCTAATGTCATTGCACTTGGCCTGGAGATCACCAGAACAATCGCTGAAAATATGTTATTATGGTATATCAGGTTTGAATGTTTGCAACTGCAGGTAGTTTCTTACCCTCTGTTTTATAAAGACATTAAAGTTTGTAGTAATGGTGCTAGCATGGTTCTGTTAGCAGGCTGGTATAATACATTCTTTATAGCTGATTATTAAATTGAATATAGTTAAATTCTATGGGAAAAGTGACAGGTTCCTGTCCTCACTTGAAAGGGATCTCAAAGTCCTCCTTTAGGCCTACAATGTGAAGCTCTCACCACCAGGCGGCAGTGTTTTACTTGCAAGATGCCCAGGCAAAGTTGGGCAGTGACAAAAGTCTATCGAATTGCAAGTCGTACAATTCTGATGCCAGAATTCCTTCAAGTTCTGCAGGGAAAGCATTTTGTACATATCACTCTCCGCTTTCATGGACGACGCTATCTGCGAGTTTACACAACACACCCCGGGGCCACTCTGTTGGATCATTTCTGGGTGTTGAGGGAGGTGAGCCAGACAGAGATGACCAGTGTTGTTGAACTGGCAATTTTATCCCACCCCAGCTGTTACCCAACTTCTGATTACGAAAAGCAGATTTCCCGAGAGCAATCGTCCAGGTTCCAGCCCTGTGGAGCTGCCAGCATCATGGGAGAGGTGGAGAGCACCCGTGGGGGTGCCTGCCTGGTGAAAGGAGCAACAGAGACAAGCTATAGGTACTGTTACTGCCGCTCCCCACGGGGGGCTCCCACCGCACACACCCCCACCCCAGCCCTCTGCGCACCACCCCATCGCCGGTAATCACCTGTCAGCTAATGAGTCTGTTTACCTCAATGGTCAGGCGACACTTTAATGGTCTCCCTTCCCATTAATGCCGCCCCAAAGGTCTTCCACAACAACAAATACGTCACCGTGTATCGATTTATTCAGTGAGATAGTTAGCTTGTGTGTGTGTTTTTTTTTTTTTGGTACAGAAATGGCACTGAATGGTACAGGATATCATGGTACAGATGATCGTCACCTTTACTCACACAAAAAAAATGCCAACAAAATTACATCAACGCTGTGTCAGGATGACAGATGAAAACTGCAACAGCGTTTCTCGGTCAGCCGGAGTTCAGCAGCTCATTTTGTCTTGTAAGGCAGGATAAAATGACAGATGAATAAAAATGCAAGTTAAAAGTGCTCTGAGGGTTGTATGGACTACTTAAGAAAGAAGGAGCTACCAGGAGCTACCCCCTCCCCTACCCAGCTCCTTGTCTATGATTAACTAAATAGCTCCTAAATCTGGATCTCCATGGTAACCTTATTTTCCACATAGGTCCTCCGTAATTGCACAGTTCTTTGTGCTCTTAAACAAATGCGTTTCTGGCATGCAAGTCACTCTGTCACTCGTGCGGTTATAGAGCGCGGCACCCTTTGCCATCGAATCAATTTTTGGAAGGAACGTAAAACGAAGTCAAGCCACGTCGGGTCAATACAAACCACGTCTTTAGGCCCAAAAAAAGAAGTAGAACGGAGGACCCATTCTATCCAAATCCAGTTAGCTCTTAGGCGAGCGCTCCATAATCCCCCCCACCACCCATAGGCACCATTCTGATGCGTCGAAAGCGACAATCATAATAATTGCATTTGATGAGAAAATCCCTTGAGACAGCCGCTTTGAGCTAATTCAATTTTGTCATTTTATCTGCGCGCTTTGTGCGCTTTCTATTAATAGTGTATTAATCTCCACTCTCCCGTAAATTTGAGAGGGGACTCGTGAAAAGGGAAACACGGGCATGGGTATGAATCTAATTAGAGAAGGTAATGCTCTCCTGTCAAGCATTTCCTAAGGTGACTTAATTCCGAAGGAATTACAACATAAAACAAATATAGAGTAATAATAACAATGCTGTAATGTTTAAACTAGGTCTGTAAAGTGATGTCTTTATCAGCCGTAATTTAGGTGAAGTTTAAAATGTTTTAAAAGCATTCAGTTTCATTCAATTGAATTCTTTTGTATTAAGTTATCATTTTATTCATCCATTTAGCCAGTGTCTATGAGCTTGCAACTTTTTGTGTATTTGTAGCACTTGAGTCTATTATAAGTTCATTTTCCTGCTTTAGTGCAGCTAAGAGCATGGTTCACATCCACACATAGCATGCGTGAGTAGGATTCTGGTCAAAGAGGACAAAAGCCTAAATAATGTCCCTGATCTTGTCATCCAAATCATGCCTTGACTTCCATCATAGCAAGTGACAAGAGAACAGTATACAGAGAATTTTCTAGACTGCAGCCTGACATTTCGTCCCTCACAGAATTAAAAATCAGCCAGAATCAAAAGTAAATTAGGGACTGTATCATAATTCAGATACAAATAAAGTTCATTTCCGCTCATGTGGATCCAGGGCGACTGGAGTGTGGCCACTGACATTAGGCTTTTCACCTACAACCACCTGTGGAAGGGCTGGGGTCACTCCAGGTGCTGTTGGCTGCCTAGTGCCTAGACTACATTTTGGCAGCTGGAACCGGTGAAGGAGCAAGTAGCCTGGCGCAACTGCCAGTATACATGTCGATCTCCCTCAGAAGTCATTTTAAAAGTAAGGGATGAATATCTTCAACCAGACGGAGACGTCATTTGCAGCAAAGGAGAGAAAACGAGAGCCCTCCCTTTCATTTTAACATCACTCTGGATTTTTCTGCAGACCTGCCACTAGTTACAAGATAATAAAAGTGGCAGAAACACAGGGAAACTATTACTGCTATTTATCTACTATTACCAAGAAGAGCAGCAGTAGAAGCCAATGAGGGTTTAAAGAAGGGCTAAATGACCTATTCTCTGCACTGTGCCTCATACGTCTGTCTTTAATAGACAGAACTTCAGGGACATCTACTTTAGGGCTGTACACTAACAAAACCCAAGAAAACCCAGGAAAAGCATTTATTGGGACATACAAAATAAGTGGTAGATGAAAGACATATTTTAAAAGGCTTCAGGTTTTTTTCTCTTTTTTTCTGCTCACAGGAGAACGATAGGCAGCATTTGAAACCTGAGACACTTTGTGGAAAAAAAAAAAGTGGGGGTCACAATGACCTGGTCGTGTCATTATCCAGTCGTTTGAAGGCAGGGCTCTGGTTTTTTTTCAGGCTGCTGAAAGGGGAGGAAAGGAGAGCGAAACAGTCGGAGGGGATGCTGTGAGGGAGAGGAGGAGCACGGCTCAGGGGCTCTGGCACCGAACACAGGACAGCACAAACAGCATCAGTGACATCATTCCCATGAGCAAAGCGCCGTGGGGAGATGGCCGCACGGGGCCGAGGGGATGTCATTGATTAAATGGTTCAGAAACCAGATGGAGGAAGTGAGGAAAAGATGGAGACCGGTGGCCGAACAGCAGGACTTTAAGTAGCGTGTGGTCAAAGCAAAGACCCGGGTCAGGGTCATATTGACCGTGAATGTTGCAGCCAATAATGAATTAGCTGCAGTCCATTTAAGCCTCTGCCTGGTAATTTTTGATTTCTTACACGCTTGATGAAACCTTGAAAACTTGTTGTGTAAAATAATAAGGCTGCGGCAGAGCTGCTGCGGTGCTGAGCACCTGTGAGGCTCGATCTCACTGTGGTTTGGGAGAATGGGGACTGGGGGCCAAAGTGATGCTTAAAGACTGACAGCATTGTCTGGAACATAGGGACCAACTGTCTCGCCAGCTCAGTGAGTGGGAGACACTGGGCCTGGGGGCTCAGAGTTTCTCCACAATGCCTGCCATCACCCCCCATGTCTCCCTCCCTCCCTCTCTCTCTCTCTCACACACATACACACACACACACACACTATTCAATTCAATGACAATGTGAACACTTATGTTGCCAAAGCATGTCTTGAAATAAATAAAAAAAGAATCTCTCTCCCTTTTCTTTTTCCTGTTTCTCTCACAGGTCATCTCTGGAAGCCTGGTCACTCATGTTCCCGTGGGAGACCTGGAGCTCAAATCTCAGTTCTGATATGTTTTATGATTATGTATGAGATGCTTACAGTACATGCCCAGTTGAGTATTCCAAACTGCATCCTGTAAGTTTGAAGCCCCTCCTTCCTCTTCCTCCAGCTGATGATACACCCTGCTGCTATTGGTTGCAAGGATGGCTTTCATCATAAAGAAGAAGAGAAAGAACTCTTTCTGGGCTTCTGGGTGTGGTTTGTCATTTTCAGCTGTGCAAGTACATTCTAGATATGTTTCATAAAACATACTGAATTTTAATTTTCGAGTACCTCCTCCCTTTCCAGTTCAAACAGCGTTTAAATGTATAAAAACACTGGTTTTCAAAAATTGCAAAGAAATGATGTCCATGCCTGCCAGTGACACATTAAACAGGCAACGTGTTTTGCTGACTTCTTTTCTGTGACCCTGCCAGAAGGCAGGTGGTGCTCCCCTGACAGCCGCTGGGGAGATATAAACAGGCTCATTTTCACAGCACACCTATTGAGATTGTTGAGCTTGGGTGGTGTGTGTGGGGGGGGGGCATCTTCGACCCAAAAATAAATAAACCCCACAGTGCGCTGGTCTGAAGCTCTGCCTCACCTTTCTCTCACGTGCCCCGGTCCGAGCAAGGTGACAGAGCCACCTCAGAGAGGAGATGCAACTGAGTGTGCACACAACTGCCAGAACACTCACTCACATGATCTGAACCAGGTGTTATATAATGAGTGCCAGTGGGAGGCACACAACATGCTCAAGGTTGAGGAGTGAGTAAATGAGACCCAAAAGAGAGGATCTGAGTTATCAGACATACTGCATTGCAAGAAGATCCTTGTTAAATGCATCATACTCATTCAAAAAAGAATTACAGTTCATAACAACATAACAGGAATCTGAAGTTACAAGTCAAATCCCTTATGTTGTATTTAATTGGTCAGGAGTGTGAAAAGTGCACAGGCCCCAGCAGAGAGAAAATTTTATACTTACTATGGTTTGCTGAGCAGAGCCCCTTACACAGGGCAATGCAGGGTGAGCACCTTGCCAAAGGGTAAAACTCCACTTCCTAAACAAGGACTTGAACCTGCAAACATCTTTCCAAACTCCAACGCCATCCTGTTACCCACATCTAAATAATTGGAATGTGCCTGGTGGTACCCCAGCCTAAGCCAGTTACCTCCCACCAGAAAAAAACAGGTTTTGTATTACTTTAAACACTTAGAGCATCTGTTTTACTTTAGTGCACTTAATTAGAAGATTTGTCAACACAACAGGAAAATTTCGTTGTCGTGGCTCCATTCCTGACCTGAGGCTGAGTGGTAATTGGTAAGAAGATGGTATTCTATTTTCATACATCATCACCTCTGAGAGAAAAATTAACACGTCTCTCAGTACAGCTAGATAGCAAAGCTATAACAAGCGGAGAGTAGATATGAAAGGTTGACACTGAATCTAACACTTCATCCAGGAGACCCCACTGTTCACTGACTTGCATCGACCCCAGAAAGCCCAGAAAGTTCCGGCACTGCTCCCAGAAACACCAATGAAAAACTCAGCCGGTTCTGAGGTTCTTGAGTTCTCCGTAACTCTCCTCCGCTGAAATGTTTTATAAAACAGTCTGTATGCGGCTTGGGAAGGTGCAGAGGGAAACTCAAAAGCAGATGCCGGAGACCACAGTCGCGGAGGTAGCCTCGGCAGAGGAGATTGAACAGACACAGGGGAGCAAACACCATCTGTCAGAAGCATCTCCTTCGCTGGAGATGAAGTCTTGGAGGACTGAACTTCATCGGGGAGGAGCTGATCGCGGGAGGCGGGAGCAGACGGGCCGTGCGGCGAGGCCTACGGCTTCCGCATGCGTAATTAATGAGAGGAGCAGGAGGAGGTCCGCGACAGTCCCAGGCAACCTGGGGCTCGGAGCTGGATCCCCTCCCACCTTTGACAGCTGCTGGCGGGTAGGGGGGCCAAGGGGGTCATGGGACGGTGTTGGTTGTAGGGGTGTGGGGGTTTGAAGGGAAGGAGGCCTTGTTCCTTCAGACCTGGGGTTACTCTAATCTGGTCCCAAAGATTCAGCAGATTTGCCAGCTCCTTTCAAACCATACTCAGAATGTATGTATATCTTTCATACCATTCTCAGAACCGAGAGGCAGCTTGCTAGCCAACAGGAGCTTGGTCTGGAATTATTGTCATTTAGCAGACGCTCTTATCCAGAGCGACTCACGTAGGTCACACAATTTTACATGTTATCTATTTATACAGCTGGGTATTTACTGAGGCAAATCTGAGTTAAGTGCCTTGCCCAAGGGTACAGCAGCAGCAATGGGGAATTGAACCTGCAACTGTTTTGGTTACTAGCCCTGCTCCTAACCACTATGCCACACTGCCGCCCTATGAAACAAAGCCGTAATGAAACAACCTACCTTTAATAATTCCTGCTGGAGCGCTGGGTGGCAACATCCGGCACCCAAGGCCCCTGTCAAATCTCAAGGATGTCCTCCCCACTCAAGCATGGACTTCGCTTCCACAAATTACTGGTCTTTCAAAGCAGGAGTGCAATTCAGGTCACTGAAAGGAGAGGTAATTGTGCTGTCTACATCAACTGTCGTTTTTGCCATCTGCTTTCCCTCTGATTGCTATACTCCTGGAAATTGTCTGCTTCCATGCAAAATTGTCATTACAAGGTAAATCATTTAGCCTGAAAGAGTGAATATTAGCTAGCAGGCTGTCACTTAGGCTATCAGAACCGTGGAGTGAAGCAAGATGGCGTCAAGACGCTGATTAGTCCAGCTTCCTCCATTCCTGTCAAACATGCTTTACCTCCTTCACATAAATAACGTAAGCAACAAATGACAGTTCCTCTGGATTGAAATAAAAACATTTGCATCTGCTTATTACAGGTCTATGGTCCAGCAAGATGGGTTATTTTCCTCTAAGAGGTGACAGGGTGTGAAAGTAGACAGGCTTTTGTATGCTGCTCATTGCCAAAGATTCAGCATCAAATGCATTGTTAATAGAGAAGTGTGATCATAGTCTAATGCTCTAGACATTTCCCTGCGTCAGTCTTATGGAATGTGTGCAGCAGATAGTCGGGGGGGGGGGGGGGGGGGGGGTGATGAGGGATGATGGGAAAAGGGGGACCCTGCCGTCTGTGCTGCTGGACCGCCCCCGGCAGAAGGACAGGTGAGCAAGGCGATCCCAGGAGATCGTCTGTGACTCTTCAGTAGCCAGAGCGGCATTTGGGCACATGTCACTCACAAGCACAGCTAACGGGGGGCTGAGCAACGGGGGGGTCTCTGTCACAGGAAGTGCTCTGGGGGTGCGGGGCTTCCCAGGAGGGTCTCCACTGATCTTTCTGAAAAGGTTGCCCGAAAAAAAAAAAGACCCGTGGGAGTCTGATAAACACGTCCCGTTGTAGCACGGCTGCTTGCATGCACGTAGGCCTTGCCCTTGAGAAGATCATGCTTCCTCTCCTTCTTTTCACCCACACTGCACAGCCCCTGGGAAACACAGCCGTGAGGGCTGGGCTTCAGCCTGCTTGGATGCAGATGCTGTTTCTCTCACGACAAGACACTGAGAGGGTCTGTTGGATCCAAACTCATTTCTGTGAAATGTACAGACGCGTAATGTCAGAGCTCAGAAGGCTGCTTTAAGGCACAGCCTGGAAGGCTGCACGTATCAAACCCTGGAAGGCCGAGTCAGGCCTCTCTGCAGCACCCAGGCTTGTAATAGAGAAGTTGCTTGTTTGGTTCCCAGCTGAGGCACTGTAACAGTAACCTTGAGTGAAATGCCTAACCTCAACTTTTGCAGGAAAGTGACTGACTGCACAAAAGGATAGCACTGCAGGACTCCCAGGCAAAGTCATGTAATGGATGTGGAACGGAATCACGAAATGTGCGCTTTCTCTCACGCAACAAATGGCCAAAGTTTATGAGATCATACCCCAAGACAAAGGACTCTAAGTTTTTAGTCAAACTGAACTGGAAATAGCTGAGCTGTGTAATAGTATCTAACAGCTGCTAGAAAAATTCCAGAATGATCTGAAAGCACACTGAGGCACACAAGTGTCTATCTAAGTAAATGGCTCAGCTGAAAACACACAAATAGAGTGTCTGTTCATACGTTTGTTTTATATGACTTGGAATGTGCTTTTTCACCTTTTTCTCTCTATTTGGAATGCCTACTTGTGGAGATGCCACTCTTCACTACATCTTCTGCTAACTCTCTGGGACAGCGCAGACAGACACGTGCTCTCCTCTGAAACACACAGCGTTAGACACCGCTTCTTTTCACACCACAGTCCACAAGTTACATTGGCAGTCTGGAGTCGAGTCAGAGGAAGACACTTGCAGACACTTTGTACAGCCTATGTTTGTACAAGCGTATGTTCCCTCCCGCCCGCTACACACTGCTACTGAATGGCGTCTGGTGGTCCCGTCGCATCACGGTGCAAAAACACTATCCAGAACTTTCCCTGGCATTGTTCCCCAATGGTGGAATGAACTTCCACAATTCATCCATTCTGCCAAGCCCCTCGCTGTCTTCAAGAAACATCTGAAGACACAGCTCTTCCGCTCTCAACTGAGCACCTGAAACACTACCACCTAAAGTAATTTCTCATGTCTCAAAACTGCCTATTTAAAAAAAAAAAAAAATCTAATGGTTTAATGCACTCGTTATCTCTACCAGCTAGATTGTACCTTGTCTGGCCAACCATTGAAACCTGGTCATGCAGCGCTTCTAATATTGTTGACTCCTTATGGTTTTTTGCTTGTGTTGCACTCTGCCTCACTTGTAAGTCACTTTGGATGAAAGCGTCTGCCATATGAATAAATGTAAATGCACAGGCAGACTGTGGGCACCCCAATTGACCAGTGGGGGTTGCTGGTGTGTAGTGAGACACTCGAACCTTGGCCGAACTAATCACCCCTGTCCCTGGCGGAGGAGGCTCCCTGTCATTGTTGGCTGATATCACAGCCAGGATCAAACCCGTGCCGGGTTCAGCTCGTGTTCAAAGCGAAAACCTTAACCACTGAGCTCTACTCCAGCATTACCCACTGAGCTCTATTTCAGAAAGAGAGGAAATTAGAGACAGACTCCAGCACCATTACAGTTCCTCACACCCACATACATTAACCTCACACCTATAGCCTCTAAAAAAAACATTTTTCTAAGCACATGGAGACATTTTTTTTCAGATTTAACTACACATTCCTTCTCTCTGTCATTATGTCCTCACTGTTTTTATTCCTCTGAGATTGTAATTCCATAGTAATAAAGAAGCAACACCTCACCCCTCACCCCTCACACACACCTGCTGTCCGTCTGTGTAGCCTGAGCTCAGAACTTAAGGCTTCGGTTGCCATGGCGATGGATGTTGCACACTCCCCACGTTGCCCAACAACGTGCGGGTCACAGGGTCTGGCCATAACTGCCCTGCGTCATCGTGACGCAACCTCCTTCACTTGTTTACCCAGGAGCAGAGGAGGGCCGCAGAGACTCCAGGATCAAAACACCACCCCAGCAAGACTGCATGCTGGGATACGTACCCTCCGCGCATAGTTCCTGCCCTCTTCATTCAAAGCTTACGATGAACTGTTTTCATTTCGCTGGATGAACACTGCAGAGACATCGTAGCCTGGAAGTCAGAGCCTGTAACTCATTCCAAGAGGACTCATTCACAAGTTTGGCATTACTTGTTCTCAATGAGTCTGCTGTAGGAGATGAAAGGATGACTGTAAAAATATGCACTCTATTAAAAGACCGAGCGCATTTCCCATAAGATTTTGATCGATTGATTGATCGATTAGGATGCCACTCCATTTGTCAAGTTGTCATGTTAGATTCAAGGAGGATTCAAGGATTGGAGTGATGGGGCATGTCCAACCCTGGCCCAGAACACTTCTGAGCTTCTCCCCAAGACAGACATGCTCTTACTCCCCAGCCTAAGAGCCCTGGGTTTCCCAGTCTTCCATACCACCCTCATCACTCCCAGATCTCCCAGAACATCACCCTCAATCAATACTCAATCCCCGCCCACTCCAGCCACAGGCAACCACTGCATTTATGTGCTTTAATACTTTGCTACTGGCCCATCAGGCCTTCAAACACACCGCCCTCTTTTTATTGACAGTCTAATCTCTCCCTACAGAATGTCTGATGCCTTGTGTCTGGTCATTTATCAGTCTCTTCACAAGTGAGTCCACTCCTAGTCACCTTTGGCCCCCTAGTGGTGGAATGAGGTACTTTCCTCCATCCAGGCAGAGCTGACTATTGGCTCACTCCTGCTAGTCTTTTGACTACTGCCCTTTTCAGAGGGTACCTGGATTCATCCAGTTCAGATCTGCCCTAATCTACTGGCTGGACTGAGACCTGATGCCCATCTGTTTATTTATTTATTTATTTTTTTTTAATCACACTTATAGCAGACCCATTGTTATGGTCATAATTTGTACGCGTTTGAATTTATTGGTTAAGGATGGTTCTGTTTTGCCTTTTAGGTCATTGTATAATACAGGACATGTGGTGCTTGCTTCTTTGTATTATGAACCATCATTTTTAATGCACAGTAATTTGATTTGGATAAGGACGTCAAATAAAAAATGTTGTTTGAATTAGGCACCATCATTTCTGATGCAGTGTAATTTATCTGGATAACGACGTCAAATAGAACATAATAATGTTAGCTGTAACTGCCAGGGGCTTCCTTGTAAATTTCACTAGGCCAGCCCATCTTGAGTACAGAGCTGCACCAGTGAGAGATTTCATGAACAGCTCACTGTTCAGCTTTAACAAGGTTATTCAGCATTTTATTTATTAGCAATTTATTAGCAGCCACATTTCTGTACTGATGGATGGTATAAGAAGCCGCCCACTTCCCTCTCTGACCTTAACCTGACCTAAAGGAACGTTACATCAGCACTTCCAGAGTCCTGTATGTTAGCCCCGCTTCGTTTAAAGCCTGTAGGCACTTCAGCTGCCTCTCTTTCACAAAGCAACAAGTCTGTCTCCAGTCACAAACCAACACCATCTGTGACAGTTCAGTCACTTATGACATCCCACTTTTTCACCGGGAGGGAAAAGGCTGCAAGTGGGAATGTGAGAGCTGAAGCAAAGCAAAGGCAAGCAAAAAAAAGGTGAAAAAATTGTGAGCATTTTTTTGAAAGGGAAAAGCAATAATTGTAAATCATCACACGTTTCTTTCCCCGACCCCAGCATGCATACACACACATGAGCACACATGCACACATGCACACATGCACACGTGCACGCACAAACATAGATTCTTCCACTCTGGCACTGTCCAACGTCCACCCCTCAGCCCCCAGTAGCGTTGAAGCTTATTAGAGAGGCCGGAAGGGCAATATTTCCCAGCGCAGAAACTCTCCATCTCCCAAATCGGTCCCCCCCATCCCCCCCCCCCCCCCCCCCCCCCCCGGTCTGTTTCTGCTTTGTATTACGGGCGTAAAGCACACACATAGAAGGGAAGCACTGAAGTATGGATGCAGATATTAGCCTCAGATTCAATATTCAGCATTCATGCACAACCTCTGTGCCAGAGCAGGAGTTTCACGCCCACTGCATGTAAATGTAATGTAGAAACACCGCGGCTATCAAATGGGGACTGCTGCTGTGCGGTAATGTCTCTGGCTGTTTCTGAGAGAGTCTCGTGTGGAGTGACCATTATTCTCTATTCAATCTGACAAAATTTATCAAATCCCAGACACATATTTCTAAACTATTTTCTTTTTTTTTTTTTTACATTATTTTTATGTGATAGGAGAGTCAGGCTTTTCTTTTTTTATGTTGTTATGTCTTTCCCGTTCTATCGATTATTTCTTTTTCGTAATTTTGACATGTGTCATTTTGTATGATCAGAATGGAGGTCTCCAGTATCAGGAAGAGGAGAGGACGACTGGATCTCTCTAAACCCCAGAGTGGGCAGACAGTGGAAGGAAGGGAGATTAATTTTTGCCTTGCTGAAAATGGACACAAAAGAATAAATTCCATTACACTTCACAATGGGAACATCTGTATTATGGTGCCATGTATTGCTTTTTTTGGCTTAGCAGAAACCCTTATCCTGGACAGATTGCATAAAATTACATTTTACATAAGAAGAATTTATTCAAATTGATCTTTACTGAAGTAATTTAGGATAAGAGCCTTGTTCACCAGCAGTGCCCTAACCATACTAAGCAAGCTTTTGGCTATGAGTACCAGTCTCCTAATCTCTTATGTCCTGCCACTTTGAACAAACAACTAAATAGCTGCATCTATCTCCCCGTATTGATCAGGGACTTGTTTACTTGTATTTAATTATCTAAAGAAACTGGCGGCGTCAGCACTGGAAGTGTCCCAAAACGCACCCTCAATCCTGCGAACAGCGGAGGCAGAGATTTCCCCTTTATAATGGTAATGGTGAGGAATGTGTTTTTCATTAACAACAGTGATGAGATCGTTTTCGTGCAAATCACCCATCGGGAGCCCGTTCTGCGGCACTTAATTGTGTCTGAGGTGATTCCATTACCTCTCCACGCTTCGCACCAAATCACTTTAATTTGAACAAATCACAACGAAGAGATCTGGGATTGGTTTTTAAGAAAAGAAAACATTTATTTCTGTAACAACTAAAATTGTCTCACGGAAAGCGCACAAAGGCAGCATATCAACATCAGAAGCAATCAAGAAAAGAAAAATCAGCCTCGAGTGGGTTATTTAAACTGGCATGCTTGTTGGTCCAGCAGGGCAATCAGAAACAGGTTCAGTATGATTCTCAAATGATTGTATGTCCTCTGCTTCCCCTGTGCGTAGCTCCACATCCATCTACCTGAAAACAGAGCTCTGATTGCCCCAAAAACAGATCAAAGGACCCAGGGATCGAGAATCATCAAACACTTCAATGGCTCGTATTTTTAGAGTTCAATTAAGAAAAGCGGTGATTGATCAGACCCTACTGTGGGCTTACTGACCTGAAATTAATCATTCTATGGAGTCCATAGGCTGTACCAACTAAGACCAAAGGTTTCAGGCCCTTGTCTCGTAGCCTGCCAGAAGTTAGTCTGAACTGACCAACTCAATATCCTTTCTTTCTCACTTTCTGGGGACAAACAAAATAGTGGCCGGTCACCACCACTTTGTCTCTTACACTCTGCTGACTCTGCAGTGCTCCTTGAAAAGTGTCAAGAAAGGGCAGGAACTCACGAGAAATAATGCAGGAATTAATCCAGCCACACAGCTCAGCAAGAAAGTCTGCATAGTTTGCATACCCAGAGGGAGACTCTCCGAGTAATGGATAATAATAAAAAACCAGCAACAACAACAACATTGAACTCTTCCTCTTCCCAGCGCTAATCAATTGCATTAACCTGCCAGCTTGATGAATACTGGAGCACAAGAGCGAAGAGATGACAGTGTCTCCCACAAGGAAGACACACGAGGTGGCATAAAATGCTTCTGTAGTCCAGGCCCATCCCTCCCCCCTTCCCCTCCTCTTCTTCCCCCACCCCTCCTCTTCCTCTTCCCCTGCCCTTTTTCCATCTAGTGCCTTGGGCACAGGGTATGCAGGAAGCTTTGGATCAGCCACGCCCTATAACTTCACTTGGCCACCTTACATGCACACTACCACCCGTACAAACCCACGGTCACATTCACCCATGGTCTAGTCGCATCTTGTAATGCATGGGACGAAACTCCCACACTTCTGTTCATTTTTACGTAATTGAGATAACACTTTATTCCCGTTTGTTCTTTTTCAGATATCCCCTTCTTTTGTTTGCTCTAAGATGACCCATTAGCTTGTTACATGCATCTGTTAAATGCCAGGTCCCCTAAAATAGCTAATAGATTTATGCATTTGTGTTGCTACTCTGAGCATCACGGACGGCCCCAAAGAGCTAGTACATTCAGACACCAAGCAGTGTTCAAAGAGCCCTTTGCACATGAGTTCTTTTCTTTTTATAATATTAAGAAGATTTCCTTTGCTGCACATAAAGGCAGTAAAACTACGGGCGTGTGCGGTTCAGAGCTCCGGCTGACAGCCGCATGCGTCTCACATGCACAGCCAGTGAGGCGCGATTATGAGAGGGGGCCACCGAGCAGCCCTCCCTATTTGCATAATTAAATTGATTGAGCGCCGCTGTTTTCATCATCCATCGCCACACACCCCTTCTGCGCACGCACACATGCACGCATACACACACACACACACACTCATGCAGACACAGAGACACACAAATCCACACACATGCACGCATGCACACGCACACACGCACACACACACACACATGCGCGCACACACACACACACACATACACGCACACACACACAGACACACACAAATGAGCGCACACCCTACAGACAGCATAAATCTAAATCAAGGGTTCTTCATGCCTAATTTTTCTTTAATAGCAACTACCGATGCCTGATAACAAATTCTCCACCAGTTTCCACCACCTGCCTCCCCCAGCACCCCCCCCCCCAGTCCCTCCCACCCCATTGCCTTCTCTGTGATTATTGCATTTGGAACCACAGCCTATAAATAAACCTGCAGCAGACAGAGAGGAAATTAAGCTTTTCCGAGCTGTGAATGTGGAGACCGGCAGAGAAACCATTTCAGTATCAAAAAACTTAATATGGGAGACCGGCAATGGGGTCTGAGAGAACGGAATGCACAAAAGACAGACAGACAGACACACAATGATGAGGAGACAGACAGAAAGACAGACATAAGGAGATAAGCAGGTAGACAGATGAGCTCACAGAGCAGAGGGAGACAGAGAGACAGACCGAGATGTCGGGCAAAGACAGACAGAGATGGGTGGACAGAAAAAGGTCAGGCCAGGCAGGGAATCAGATATTGCAGAGATTTTGTGTGCTGAGAGACGCACGGGGCTCGATTCTCATTGGCCCTCCCGGCCCAGAGTTCCAGTGCTCCCTACCGCTACACAGCCAGCAGTAAGTGACATTGACGTTGGGGGCAAGGGGGAGGGCCGCTGGCTGGTGTTTGAACATGAAAGCCTTCATCCAGGAGCCCGGTGCCTGCCAATGTCACAAGGCAAAGAGTCCCCCCGTCAAAACAGACACCAATCAATTCTGCCAGGAGGGCCAGGATGCAGTCTAACTGGGTCTCAGCAGGCTGCGCACAGTTCACCTGGCAGGCTGTTGTTCTGTGGGGCTTTTTTTAAATTTCTCTGCGGCTTTTTGGTCAGCAGGTGCACGCAGGGCACACAGCTGGGAACGTCACTCTCGCTCAAGTGAGGGTTGAGGGTCCTGTGAGGAGACATCGAGGTGAGCCGCAGGAAGGGCTCACCGAGTATCGCTCACCGCTGCCTGCGTCTACCTCTACTTCGCGCGACGGACAAAGCGTACTGTGACTTCGGCTTTGTGCGGGACTGTTCCGGCCACTGGAGGTGAGGTCATTCAGTCTTATTTTTCTCTGCTATCCCTATCACTTGGCCCTGTAACAGTCCCTTCCCACACTGATAGGGCTGTTACAGTTGATTCTGCACCCTCACTGACCTCACTGATTCAAGTACAGCATGTCCAGGTTTCACAGCATCTCCCCTTGTGTGATACAGTTCCAGTAATTCTCAGTTAAAAAAAGCAGTAATTCTCATGTAATCAGATATTACACACAATAGCTCCCTGTGAGGGATATGACCTGTAATTAAATCTCTATTAACAGCCATGTTTCAAAAACGCAGGCCTTGTTTTAGCATTGCCCAGTCACCAGTGACCAGATAAGATAAACCTGATTCATAATGTTTTGTGTATCAGGACTTAGAATAGGATATTCAGAATAAAATTTAAAAAAGAATCCATGAAGGCAAAACTAAGCATTGAATTTGCAGTGCAAAGGACTAAGTTAAAGTGAAAAAAAGTCAAAGTGATGTTACACACGAGTTAGAGGGAAGTTACAGGAAAATCAAGCCTGAGATACAGGACACCCACTGATCTCCAGTCCTTCTGAATGAAGAGAATGCTGCAGGGGTTACTGTGCTCCCAAGTTATCTAAATCAATCAGTGTGGGAAACAAATACGAGAGAGAAAGGATCGTGGATGAAGGTGCCTAAAAAGGGAGAGAGAGCAGGGGCGTTGGAGGTAAACCACTGAAACCCTGCCAGCGCGTTTCTCACGGCCCTGCAAGTTGCCCTGCCAGACTTAACTTGCAGAAGCGCATAACTGTCAATCAATCACCCGTCCAAACAATGTGTCACTGTCACATCTTTTAAAGACGTCGCGTCTTGGCTCTCGGCGCTGACATCGAGCAGCATGTGTGACCGCAGTGTTAATTTCAAAATGTTGCTTTTTTGCGACTTCTGTTAGCACCACAGCCCTGACAAATGTCAGCACCATGGCGTGTCAGTTCCATAGCGTGTTGGCGCCACAGAGGTGATTCGGCAGCTGTGGAGTGCGTTGAAACCAATTCTTCTGTCTGGAATCATAACGAGGTAGACATGAATATCTCTTCCCCCACTGTCTGCCTGCTCTGGGATTTAGAGAGATCCAGTTGTGCCCTTTTTTAATGACATTATTTTCTCAGCAGACACTCATGTCCACAGAAATGCAGATAGCTTGCATACCATACACTTATACAGCTGGTTATGTTACTGAGGCAATTTAGGTTAAATGAATTCCCTAAGGGGACAACAGCAGTGCCCCCGGTGAATCGAATTGGTAACTTTTTTGGAGCACTGCTCATCATTATGCCACACCGCCGCCCTGCTCTCGTCTGATACCAGTAGCCTCTTTTATCCCTCAGGACTGTTTTGGAGCCAGAGGCTGTGGGACTATTGAGCTCTCATTTCCTGCATGCTTCACTGAACCTTTTCTGCTGCATGTAGGTAAACAGGTAAATGGCACACACACACTGCATCAGGAGGCTGGAACGGGCAAAAACCGCCAGAGTCACGCCTAGCCGTCCAGGTTACGGACAGAGTTCCCCCGATGTGTGGAGGTCCAAACTGTGCGGGAGTGGAGAACACGTCCTGCATTACCCCAACCCCAAAACACACACGCGCATACACACACTCAAAAACGCGCTCTTTTACGCACAGCTCAGGATACAGACTCCCATAACATCATTATGAGAATTCATGCCCTGACGTACAGAAATACACCAGTACCGGTGCCGTTACCCCCATTTAACAACCAGGCCATATCAAACACAGCAGATAGATCTAAATAATCATGATCCTCGAACAAGGTACCATTTCACTGGACCTCACAAAGACCAAAGGGCAAGCCTTAATTAAGACCTCATTTTGAGGTCATACTGGGTCTATGAAGTCCTTCTATGATCACAAACACTCAAAACACACACAGTGCCCCCCTTCCCCCCCCTTCCCTCATACCTCAGGTAGCGCAGGGGCTCAGAGCTCTCCGTCTCTGCTTCTGTGTGACCCTGGTTCATCATGCCGGTCTGCAGCAGGCCAATCAAACGTCTGCCGGGAGACACTCTTCAGCAAAAAAAAAAAAAAAACGGGGTAGAAAATTCAGCGCTGGCTTCTCAGAGCACTCTGCCTCCTCCTCTCTCCAACTCCCACTCCCACTCTAAACCCAGTCTGTGTGTGTGTGCGCCTGTGTGTCTGTCTCCCACTCCCACTCCAAAGCTAAGGCTCTCTCTCTCTCGCCCGCTCTTTCCCGCCGGCTGCCTAGTGCTCTCTCCCTCTGATGAAAGTAGCTTGGTGTGTTAATATCAGCTGACCTCACTGGCAACATTGGCCAATGAAGAGGCAGGGTGACTCATGGGGAGCATGCTGATTGGCTGATTAGCTTTCAAGTGTCAGTGGATCAGTAAACCTATGCAACCTGTAGCTGAAGAAGTCAGAGGCATGGTTGTGTGTGGAATGCACTATTCAGAGGCAGGGAGAGCACTTATATTGATGTGAGCACAGCTGTGAAATCAAACACTGACAATAGGCAGGACAAATCCCTTATGTTTGCTCACAAAAATACATTATAATTTGAATTATATTATATTTGAATAATGAAATAAACCTTAGTATATAGGAAGGAATCATTGCAATTCACATAAACACATGTGAACAGAGGTTCTCCCAAGGTCTACATACTGCTGTAGACTGCTTAGACCAGTGACCATGCAGTGAACCCCAGCCACCAGGCTTTGGAGCTGCCAATTACGAAAAAGCATGCAACATTAATCATTTTGAGCTCAGAACACATCACCCATGTAGTGCAGAGCCAAAGCATTGTCTGTGGGTAAATGCTGGCTTTCTGTTTGGACAGATGAAGGGAGCAGCTTACCAGTAATCACACACACACACACACACACACACACACACACACACACACACCTTGCTTCAATGTATCTGGAGCTTCTTTAGAAGGATAAAATTCACTGCATAAATGCGTTCCATTCATTCACCTCTTTAAAGGCTGGGAGTTGTTGCGAACTCTTATCTGCGTTTCTGGGACAGATCACACTGGCACAGAAAGGAAGACAAAGGAGGACACAGCAACATCAAGAGACACAGCGACAGCTGGAGAGCTTCAGAAAGGGGAGGCAGAGAAGGTTCCCTTTGTCTGGCAACCACCCTGAAGCAGTCTGATCTGCAGGATGAACAAAAATGGCAGTTCTAACAAGGACCCATTAGCTGCCTTTCCCTTCTTACTTCACAGCATGCAAGTTTTCCCTCCGAGCACTTGACATGAAACATTAAATTAGTGGAAAAAATAAATTAGCAGGGAGATGAGTGGAAAAAACAACTGTTTTTTAAATAAAGAATGAGCTC
>NC_050602.1:21867500-21885000 GCF_013368585.1 Megalops cyprinoides | reverse complement strand
ATCTGTCCGTACAGATGAAAAGGCAACACATTCCAGGAAGCCTGTGGGAGATAAACAGCCTTTTTACTTACCTTCCAGCCAGGTACATCCTTCATGACCTTGGCCTCCTCTTCCAAATTCTCCCTCAGCAACCGAAGTGTCCTGGAAGTAACGGGTTACACAGAAGCATGACTGACACAGAGGCCACAATTTCTTCATTTACTTTCTGCAGCGTCAAAAGCAGGACCCTGCAAGGCTCCAAAGATGCTGTCACATGCTATCTTCAAAAGAATCAAGACAGGCCATCAAACAACAAAAATAACATTTTTTTTATAATAAAGTGTCCAATTACTTGGGAGACAATTCAAAGGATTCAGAGAAATCTGGCATTCGACACAATGTCATTTTTACACCATTGTTACTCTTTTCTCTCTGGGGGTTTAAGATTTAAAGATTTAATGTTGTTAGTTTGAGGGTTTTTTGGTTTTTGTTATGTGTTCTTTCACAAACAGAATAACCATTTCCTGAGAACTCCTACCACCTTTAAGTGTTTTATTAAATCGTTTCTGCTGGAAACTTTCATGGCCCACTGGCTGCAATGAGCTCAGGGCCTGAGAATGGAACACAGAGATGATGACGACTGTAGAAGAGCAGAATGTATGTGCACGTGTGTGCGTGCGTGTGCGCATGCGTGTGTGCATGCGTGTGCGTATATGTCCGAGCACGTGAGTTTGTGTGTTTCTACATCCATGCATGTGCGTGTACATCTATGCATGGTCATGTTTGCATGCATGCATGTGTACGTCTGTTCATGCTCATGCAAACATGTGCGTGTACATGTGTGTGTGTACGTCTGTGCATAGTCGTGGATGCATGTGTGTACACATCTGTGCATGGTCATGCTGCATGCATGCGTGTAGATATCTGTGCATGGTCTTGCATGCATGTGTGTGTGCACACACGCGTGTGTGCGCATGCGTGTGTATGTCTGTGCGTGGTTGTGTGCGCGCGTGCGTGTATGTCTGCGCGTGGTCATGCGTGTGTGCGCATGCGTGTGTATGTCTGTGCGTGGTTGTGTGCGCGCGTGTGTGTATGTCTGTGCGTGGTTGTGTGCGCGCGTGCGTGTATGTCTGCGCGTGGTCATGCGTGTGTGTGTGTGTGTGTGTGTGTGTGTGTGTGTATGTCTGTGCGTGGTTGTGCACGCGCGTGTGTGTATGTCTGTGCGTGGTTGTGTGCCCGCGTGTGTGTATGTCTGTGCGTGGTCGTGCGTGTATGTCTGCGCGTGGTCATGCGTGTGTGTGTGTGTGTGTGTGTGTGTGTGTATGTCTGTGCGTGGACGTGTGTGCGCGTGTGTGTATGTCTGTGCGTGGTCGTGTGTGTGTATGTCTGTGCGTGGTCGTGTGTGTGTATGTCTGTGCGTGGTCGTGTGCGTGTATGTCTGTGCGTGGACGTGCGTGTGTGTGTATGTCTGCGCATGGTCGTGCGTGTGCGTGTGTGTGTGTGTGTGTGTGTGTGTATGTGTGTGTGTGTGTGTGTGTGCGTGTGTGTGTGTGTGTGTGTATGTCTGCGCGCGGTCGTGCGTGTGCGTGTGTGTGTGTGTGTGTGTGTGTGTGTGTGTGTGTGTGTGTGTGTGTGTGTGTGTGTGTGTCTCACCTCCGGTCGTTCTCTGCCTGCAGCAGAGGAAGAAGTGCTATCCGAGCCTCCAGCTCCTCGATCTGCAGTCGCCTGGAACACAGACACACACAAGCCCCGCCCATAAACAGCGCTGACACACCCCACCTCCCACGCCAAACCCACGTTCCCCAGGCCTCGCTCTGCAGCTGCACGTCAGGTCTGACAAGGCGCCTGCTGAGGAACTGTGCTCTCAGCCGACATAACAGCCCCTTTCTCCTTCTCTCTGGCTCCAGATGATGCTGGAAACGCATGTCAATCCAGCTGAGAGAGGCCCTACCATCCTGCCTTCACACTGCGCTTAAACACACAGCACTGAGAGGACTACTGTCACTCTGAGAATAATGTGGGTGGCCTTAAAATACAGTGATCCAGACAGCAACAACAGAAAGACAGAAAAGCAGAGGTCAGCTCAGTTAAGTCAACCTACGCCTAACAACAGCATGGATGTCTGCACCAATTCAAGGAATTACGGATGGAAAAACAACTAATTCTTCCCCATCAGAGCAGGGCATTTTAGCAGTGACCATTATTACCATGTCGGTCATGCTGTGCCATGCTGTGAAAGCACACAAAAGCTGGCACAGCTAGCGAAAGAAGTTACTCTACAAGTGAATCTATGCCTGTCATGTCCTTCGAGGCAGGCTCACCTGTTTTAGCCACACTAGCTGGTGAAGAGTATAGGAGCCATAGGGGAAGTCACATCCTGACAGCCTTTGCTTTCACAGAAAGCACAAATGTTTAAGATGGTAAACCTTCCCTTTATTCACAAATTTGCAAAAAAGGTAAAAGTGGACACAAAGGCCCAGCAATGAAAGTGATTCCGCCACTCAGCAGATGCGCCTTATTATACATGAGACTGGTAATGCTCCTGCCTGCAGTTTAGGGTCCACACACACTTACCTCTGTACCATGCAATTATCACCATATGTTTGTATGGCTGCATGAATGAGCCTAAATCGATAACATTTCATTCACTCAGACACTCTTATTCAGAATTTTGGACATTGGGGTAACAGCCTATAGGATCAGCTCCATGGACACATTTCCATGGGATACAAGAGTGTGGTTTTTTAAATTTCAACATAAGTAGACTGTACTAATATTTAACCCTGAAGTTGCGCAAAATTTTCAGGCGGTAGGTCTCTCACAGGATCCCTGTCTGTACTGGGCCCTCAGTGGTGGAATGAAATCCTCACAGGGGTAAGAACAGCGGGATCATTGGCCATCTTCTGATGCAGACTGAATCTCGGCTGCACCTCAATCCCTGCCCCCAACGCCTACTACGTCTAGAATCTGTTGTTTACTTTACATGCTTACATACTGCAATACTTTCAGGATTCTGTGATCCAGTGACCCATGAATGATAGTATACTTGGCTTCTCGTGTCTAGTCAGGTTAACTTGTGGTAGGGCTTGAATGGTGTTATGCTCACACTCACTGCTTTGGGAGTATTGCTGTCCTGGTCTGACACTGTTGCTCATTCAACTTGAATGGATTCACTTCTGGTTTATTGTGCTGGAAGTCAATCTGCATAAGTGTCTGCTAAATGAATGTAATGTAATGTAATGTAATACCCAAAGTCAGGCCTTACCTCCTCTCTCTGTTCCATTTAAAAAGTCTCCAGTATCCGAAAATCATGATTCCAATACCGATGCCAAACATACTATAACCTGAAACAAGATAGGAATGTCAAAGGAATGCACTGTCAAAACCCACGTTTTAAATATCTTTGGATAAAAACTTCCAAAGATATTTAAAGCTAATTCCACCCATGTATCTTCTTTATGTCGACATTACATAGAGCGACTGTTGTTGGTTAGGTGTCTTCGTAAAGTACAGTAAACAAACCAATAAATTCTACAATCCACACTTATAATTTATGAAGAAAAAAAATCTTTACAGATTAGTTCAAATAATTCAAACGACAAAACGACTTATTTTGTGAAATAATATTGATAGCTACCGCTAACGAGACGGGCAACTAAACAAAGCAGGACCATGACAGCAGGGTAACCTGCTAGCCAGCGAAATAAATCGATGGAGTGCCTACATTAACTGCCCAGATACATGCTGTTTTAAACAGTGTATTTTCTATTATTACGTCTTGTGACTTAATCTGAGGCCAAATACTGTCAGCTTGCCACATGCAGTGTTGCAAAAAAAAACCCCAGGTCGGAATCTTTAGGGCTCATTAGCTAGTTAGCAAGGTAACAACCGAGCTAGCTTGGGGTCATTTCCGTCGATTTATGTGCATTTCATGAGCGATCTACCTACTGCCTCGTTGTTGGCAACAAACTGTAACATACGAACCAGAGAGTCCCCGTTTCGGAAGATTTCTCTTGTAATCAAAAGGTCCATAACCTCCCGGAGGAGGCATGTCCTGCTTCACCTTGGACGCCGCCATCTTCTCGAATACAATGAATCGTGACGTCGCAACAACCTCTAGTTCTATGGTGCGAAACCGATGGAAAACCGGCGCTTTAGCGCCATCTGCTGGATAACAATTTGCCCACACCAAAGGAAACAACTAAACGGGTCGGTACAGACCCTTCCTAGCTATCCTGACTCACGGCACTGTGATTCTTTGCACTTTATATTTATTTCTACACGTTACATTTTAACAAAATACAATTCAAAAGGAAAAAAATTCGCAGTATTGGTATGAAATTCCAGAGACAGCCTGTTCTGGGATATCAGCCTGCAAACTGCATAAGCAATATTATTTTTGCAGGAATTTCTTTCTAAATTTTTAGGAATATGGATATTTTTACTCACCATCTACCAAAAAACAGCACTGACACCTATGACACCGATTAAAACATGACACTGCTCTTTTCTGAGTCGTTAATGGAAACAGATTTTCAGTCTAAATGCATGGAAGAGATGTACAATGTGAGAAATTAAAGTACAGAACTCTGAACACCTTGCATATATACAGTTTAAGTGCTATCCTCACATCCAAAGTTTTATTTTCTGAATGAACTCCACTTACCCCCTGCCAATACAAAAATAAGACCTGGACAGCCATAAAACCAGTAACCACATTCAAATAAATCCAAAGCTGTCAAAATTCATCTGATCACATCCACTGAAATGCATTTCTCCACTCATACTTGTGCACACACACACACACAGACACATACACACAAATGTATAGGGTTAAAATTAGTTTTATTATTATTATTAACCTAACAGAACGGGGTGAAAAAGTAAACTGAACAAAGTGGAACATCACCAACACAATACATAAGGAGGGGGTGGGAGCAGGAGGCTACGCAGTTAACCATGCTGGCGCCCCCTACTGGACAACGGAATGGTGTTTACTGTGGGACAGCAGCGGGCGGCAGTAAGGACACCGGTGGCTGAAGCCAAAGGGAGCAGAGAATGCAAACCAGCAAGTCTCCCCACTCAGGGGAGCTGAGAGCGCAGGACTTCTGTAATGGCGATGATGGAAAAACAGCAAATCAGACTCATTTCTGTGATCTGGCGTTGTGGCAGAAACAGAAAGTAATAGTTGTGTGAATGACCAAGACAAGGTGTGCCACCAAGAAAAAAAAAAAAAAAGAGAAGAATCTACGCAGGGAACAAAGGTACAAAAGAAGGGTTGCATGTGGGACCTTTTTCAGCGGGACCAGCCATCAAGCACTTCCTAATGTCCTTACAGACACCGGGTCTTCCTGAAAAGCTTGTATACAAAACATCATACTCGTGCATGGAATCAGACCAAATAAAATAATTTTTGAATGTAATAGGGCAGGTCATTCTTCCCCCTCATCTTTTTTTGAGCAAGCTTACACACACTCAGAATTTGAAATGAAAAAAAAAATCGACTTGCACTGGAAATCGAGCTGCAATCTTAAAAGAACTGTACAACGTTTGTTTGCTTAACACCAATTTCGTTTACTTGAGCAAATGGAAAGCAGACAAAAAGTAGGGCATAAAGTAACATGGTAAAAACAAGGACATACTTCATTATCTTCAGTTTAAGATTACTGTGGGTGTGGCATTACAGCTCAACTGACCAGGTTAGTGCATTAACTAGCACTGAAAAATTTTACCCTGTATTACACAGCTGGTAAGAACAGCAAGTCGCTGTTACGCCAATAATTATCCGCAATGTTAAATATGGAGTATGAAACACCTCATGCCTTCCATGCTGTTTAACTGCCTCACCTTGCTAGGGTTAAGTCAAACTAAACCAAACAACAGCCTTCAGTCTTTTGAGCCATGGGTCTGTGTGGAACACACCAAAACCGCGAGTACAAAAAAAATCTAACGGCAATGCACATGGGATGCCATATGAAGAAAAAAAAAATTACATGGACGACACGTTCAAAATCTGCAGGTTTAACTGAAAACTGAAATAAACTTGTATTGGTTCAATCCCGGTTGGGTCAATAACCAGATCTGCTCTATCCATGCTCCAGTGTTTGCCATGTGTCCCTTCATGCCACTGTTACTCTCATCACCCATTAGGCTAACTGTAATCTGCTTTAAGAAAAAAAAAAAAAAGATGACATACAAAGGTGACAAAAGATGAAATAACTATGGCTAAACATAAAATTAGGAGATGTAGTTTTCCTCTCTGCTTAGCTGTGACATGCATGAAGAGGGCTTACAGTAGAACATATCCATCAGAAGTCCACCATCGTTTAGCCGGTGGGTTTTTAACTGCTTCAAGGCCCCTTCCCATACTGTTCTGGCCCATATTTGTGTACTGTGGAGAATCTTTTTTTCTTACTTGAAAGAGACTATTTTAATAAAAATAAAGTTGTCGTAAAGCCAATGTTAATCCAGCACTTGTACAGCCACCTCAATAGTTATACAACGTAACTTTAAAAATAAAAAAAAGACAAACAAAAAAAAAAAAAACACCTGTCCAATTCCAAACCAGTCAGAGGAAAAAGATCCAGACAGGATGTTTTAATAAATCTGTCGAAAATAAAGAATTCCTGACGTTCAGCCATCCTGAAACCCCTCTGAACACTCTGCACCTGAAACTTCTGTTTTAACATAAGCCAAAGTTTGTTTGTAAGTCAGATATTTTTTTTTTGTCTTTTAACATTTTTTCCTTTTTTTTTTTTTTTTTTGCTGAAGCAAAGTAGCATCTCATCAAGGTTGTTCGCTAACCTTGAACACAGCCCCCGCCATTGTCTGCAAGCCAACGCTTCCTCTGCCGCCACAGGGGGGCGATGTTCGTGGATCTGTCTGTCTAGAGGACAGGCGTAAGAGAGGCGCGTTGGAACATCGGGACTACTGCGACTTTGCTGTCTTGCTAGCTGAGCAGCCTCTTGAAGCCGCGGGGGCCACATCGGGGAGACGCAATGATGTAACGATGACATCACACTGAGGCCTGTGAAAGCAGATCACCGCTGATGAGGTGATGGGACAGGGGGGTGAAAGGAATTCAAGAGAGGTCCTTCAGGTGCTTCTTTTTTTTTTTTTTTACACCCCATTTTATAGTTTTTCCTCAGTGAGTCACACGCTGTCCCAGTACAAAGTCTCTGTCATCCCCCCATCAGACTGAAAACAAAAGGTTGTCAGAAGAACAAAGAAAAACAGAAAAGAGAGAATGAGACAGAGGGAGGGACAGAGGGACAGACAGAAAGCCGAGAGGGTTTTTTTTTTTTTTATTATTGGGTTTGCAGTTGCAGGTTGTCTTAGGGCTTTTTACCAGGAGGAGCTGTCGTTCGCTATGACGATAGTGACGATTATTACTAATATTCTCATTAAGAATAAGGAGTGTTGTTAGCATTATTTCCATGTGTTGGCTGTCTGGGAGATGGAGCGGGAGGGGATCATGTCGAGGAGGTACTCGCGTTGGCGGTCCACTGCTGAGGAGCTCTTGTGTGCCGTGAGGCTGGGGTTCACATATGCCATACTGACCCCTAGAGGAAGAGGAGAGACACTGCAGTCAGCAAATGTGTGTGCACATGTAGGTATGCAGACATACATACACATACACACTGAATACAGCTGTCACTGGGAGGAAATACCAGGATATAATACACACAGCATAATATAGACCACATATAATACAGTCTAACAGAGGTCAAACATATTACAGGCACTTTTACAACACAAAGCATTCCGAGAAACTGGAGTGGAATCCTGTATCTCCAAAGGCACACATTTTACATTCCTGGACACAACCAAAAAATACTTTCAAGAAAGCACCAGAAATATAAGGTATTCAAAAAGTAAAAGACATCAAGACATTATAAATCTCTTTATATCTAAATACACACACAAAAGCGCAGAATACAAATTGATTATTGTATCACACTGCGTGACAGTTCGGGAATCTCGGGACGAGGAGAATAAAACACAGAAGCTGTATTCTAGCATCTTGTGCTGGAAAAAGCATTGGTGCTTCATTCCAGCCTCAGAGGTAGGGAAGCTGCAGCTGAAGCAGGAGGAGGGGGCTTGCCGGGAGGCGGGGGGGGGGGATCTACCTGTGGCCACAGCGTTCTGCTTCCTCCAGGCACCGGCGATGGGGTCACTGCTGCTCATGCTGACCTTTGACCCTGCACGCCTGGCATGCTTACCTGGCCTGCTCACCAGCGCTGCCGCGGCAACGGCGTTCTGCAGCTGCGAGGACGGCGAGAAGGTGTGGGTGACCGCCCGCGTGCCCGAGGGCTGGACGCTTCTGGAAAGCTGGCCAGGGCTCTGTGGGGGGGGGGGGGGGGGGGGGGGGTAACAAGGTGTTTAAATACATGCCTTATGGAATGCAGGAACACAGTGGAATAAATGAAACCCTTTCACAGGGGCTATGTTTCGGAAATCACTGAAAACTACTGTACAAAAAATAAAGCCTCAGGTGCGAAAGGGAATTTGTTCCCAACACAAATGGACCCCGTTTTAAAGACCTCAATAAATTTTAAGCCTTTTAAATGGTAAGTGTAAGGTAAAATACTTATGTTTTATTTGACAGAAAAAGCCCCAGGTTCCCTATAGGAACATGGTCTGTAGTTTACTGCTGTTCCTGTGAATTTATCATATGCACAGTTGTACCCTTGCTGCGTGCATCTCTCTGGAGACAAGTAAATGTGTGAGGCATAAATATCTGAGGAGTAAATGTGTGGGGTTGGCTCTGAGGAGGGGGCGGGCGGACCTGTTTGATGGTGGAGTGGTGGCGGCTGATGGTCGTGGCCCGGCTGTGCTGCTGCGGCTGCATGGAAGAGGCGCGGGCCTGCTTCATCTGATGCGACACCAGCACCTGCTCCGTCTTCACCACCGAAGAAGACAAGGAGGAAGAGGAGGAGGGGCCGTGGGATGCAGGCGAGGGGACCTGCTGCTGGAGGATCCTCTGCTCGATCTCCTGCTCCTGCTGCAGGGCCTTGACGAAGGCCGCCTTCAGCCGGTTGGTGTGCTCCGCCTTGAGCGCCCTCTTCTGGTTGGAGGTCATGCACTGCTCACACATGATGGTGCCGCTCTTCTCCTGACGCCAGCGGCTGGTGAAATCCGTCTTGCACTGGGCGCAGGTGTAGGGGTCTTTGGGGAAGGGGGCCGTCTGAGGCTTCCCTGTGTGAAGGGTGAATAGGGAAGCAAAATTTAAGAAAGTGTAAAAAGAAATAGGTCGTTTCAATCTATAAATCAGCTTGTGTTGGGTACAGCATCCTTGAAAAGCACCGTTTTGGAGAATGTCTTATAACACACCGTTTCCAGAAAGAACAGACAAAATAAAAAAAGAAAAAATGCAAGTGATACTGAAAGGGAAATCACCGAAAAAGCAGTCCCTGACTACTTCCAAAGGGACATTGAGAAAACCCCCTGGAACTATGTTAGAAAAGGTATGTTACATCTATGAGTGTCATTAATAACTCATTACATGACTGTCAGACCACCATTTTGTAGTTCAAAGACTGTGGCAATAAAACTGCGGAAATTTTGTAGTTCAAAGATTGCAGCGATAAAACTGTGCCAATTAACCTTTCGTTGCATTAGGCTTATGCACAGAGTAACGCTCATATAAACAATGAATCTGCATGCTCCATAACTAAATCCTCAACACATTTTGGCTGAGAAGAAAAGTCAGATTCCCTCTCGCCCATGTTTCCCCACCCACCTTTTCCCAGCACATCCAGCAGGTTCTGCACCACCTCCTCCAGCCCCACCAGGTAGATGAACTCGTTGTTGGCGGCCGAGGGCAGGAAGTTGAGCTCGGGTGCAGGGGGTTTAGGAGGCGGGATCTCCAACAGGGTCTTCTCCAGCTGCTTGCGGAGGGCGAGCTTAGCAGCAGCCTGGCGGCTGGCAGGAGAGTCGTTGGCGCTGACTGATGACACGCTGCCGCCAGTCAAGCCTGTCTGTGATGTCACAGAGGAGCCTTTCAGGGTGGTGGGGGATGCCTGGAAAATGGGAGGAGCACAGGCACAGTTTAACCACAGATATTCTATATCACTGAGTCTCAATCCTGCTCCTGGGGGCCCTCTGCTCCACACATTTTCCTGTAGTTTGTGCGCTATTGCGAAAGCTACAGCATGAGGTTGTTTAATTAACAAGGATGGCAATTTGAACAATTAATTGGCAAGTAATCCCAAAGCTTTCTCTTAAATGTTTCACATTATAGCTTTTTTGTGTTACAAAATTCAAATAACAAAACGGAGCTAAATTTAGTTAGATCGATTTAAATTACTGAGAATAAACTTTTAGGTCAGGTTGAGTGCAACGAACAGTAACGTTTAGAACACAGACCTCACAAAAGCTGTGATGTGTCATGAGCATTTAACGTAATTTAAATCGATAAATGCCAGTTTCACTACATATTTCAAAATGTGTACAAGCCTGTGCTACATGTATTGGCATCAGTACAGGAAAGGTTCTTAAAAAGAACAAGAGCTTTGACTGATTCTGATAGATTGAGTATCTCTGGATTGGCTATTGACCCCCTCTTTTGTGGGTTTCCTACAGAAATAACCACATTGAGTATCTCTGGATTTTATATAACCTGAAAATAAGTGGCAACAAAAATAACAGTGGATCAACAAAATCAACAATGTACTCAGATGTACAGATGCTGTTCATAAAGGTTTTGGATAAAGATCTTAAACACAAGCTTTGAAATTTTCATGTGATCCAGAGTTGGGTTCTGCAAACTGATATTATCATAATCAACAAGCTACTAATCTTTATTGTAATCTGTGTGCAGATCTAAGACTGTACTGATAAAGACAATCCTCAACTGTGAAAAATCAACTCATCAAACAAACCAAAAAAACCTGGCCGGGGGGTATCATCCTTGAAAAGTAACATTTCCAAAACTTCAAAATAATGCATGTTATAGCTGTGATTCTGTGATTAAAGCATTACAAATTGTACGCCTCACTGTAACTGACCACATTCAGGCGTAGGCAGAACATGCGCAAGTCAGACAGTGGTTTGCATATCTTCTAATTTCTCGCAGGTATACCTGACTCCAGCACATAACAGCTCCATTCTGGGGTTCAAGACGCCTCACAGTTTCATTGTTAGTTTACACCAACGTGCCTTTAACATTCACAGCCAGAGCAGTGGAAGACTAAGAACACATGACAGGTCACATGACCCACACCAAGAACACAGAGAGAGAGAGAGCCCCGCCCACTGACCTGCGGGATGTTGACCAGCAGGCTGGTGTTGGGCACGTTGGCCACTCGGATCAGGCCCTGCTGGATGACTCTCTGACCCTGCACCTGCACGCTGGGCACGGTGGCCCTGGGGGCGAGCAGCAGAGGCGGGGGGCCAGAGCCCCCGTGCTGCTGGGACTGCTGCCGCAGGCTGTGGATCTGCTGGGGGGACACGGAGATGGGCTGGGGCCGGACGCGGGGGGGGGGGGGGGGGGCGGGGAGAACCACAGAGGAGGAGAAACGGAGGGGGAGGGGGTAAGAGAGCCAGAGACAGAGAGAGAGGGAGGGAGAGACAGGAAGAGAGAGAGGGAGAGAGACAGGGAGAGGGAGACAGGGAGAGGGAGACAGGGAGAGGGAGACAGCAGATGAAGGGAGAAGCCACAGAACACAGGACAAGATGAGAAACAGACCGAGAGAGAGAGAGAAGGAGAGAGAGAGAGAGAGAGAGAGAGAGAGAGAGTGAGAGAGAGAGAGAGAGGGAGAGAGAGAGAGAAGGAGAGAGAGAGAAGGAGAGAGAGAGAAGGAGAGAGAGAGGGAGAGAGAGAGAGGGAGAGGGAGAGGGAGAGGGAGAGAGAAAAGAGGGACAGATGGAGAGAAAGGTGGGAACGCAAGGGAGACAAAGAAGAGAGGGACAGACGCAGGGTACATTAGAATAAGAAAAGAAGGGAGAGAGCCAGAAGGAGGGATAGAAAGGGGAAAAAGACAAAAAAAAGGACTGGTTAGTCCTCACATCATTTGTGTTCTGTACGTTTTGGGCAAATGTAAACATTATGCTTAATCTACCACTGCTTATGCTTATCTACTGCACTGAGGCCACAGGGTAAGAGAAATCCCAGCAAACATCAGTGTAATACCAAAAGCAAAACTTCTACCTCACATCACATTTCTTTGCTTAGCAAACCCTGTTATCCAGGGGTGATGTACATTAGCTCTAATACGTCTAAGTGTTAACCATTAATATAGCTGTATGGCAGTGGTAACAAGGTTACAAAGTTACTACACATCTGTACCTAATCCAATGACTTACTGTTACGCTATTGAAGCACAGCTCTTTGTGACCTGTTGGTTTACAGGTGTACTTTTTATACAGGTGAGCTGTGATGCCCATGAGGAGGGCTGAAGAGTATTTTTACCCTTGGGCAAGGTACCTAACCCACAATTGCCTCATTAAATATCCAGCCGTATAAATGGATAACATTGTAAGAAAACTGTAACCGATGTAAGTAGCTCTGGATAAGAGTGTCTGCTAAATGCCAATAATGTAATGTAATAATGTTATTATTAGATCACACAGGCAACATGCAGCAGGGGGCAGTACAGTGCAGCAAAGCTCACCTGTGCCCCTCTGACCAGAGGCGGCATGACGATGTGCGAGTTCTGTGAGCCGGACTTTGAGCCCTGCTGCCCTCCCCGGACAAGGGGAGGGGGGATGACGGTGCCCGAACTCCGACCCGACACCACCTGAGCAGGACATGGAGGCAATGTTAACAAAATATACACGCGTGCATGACCACCTGAAACCATGACAACACCAGAACCAACAGAACCTCCATTCTGACAGAGAGGCTCAGGCAGCTTCAGGGCCTTTCCATTCATGTACCAAAAGCTGAAGCATGAGCTCCATTTTTTTGGTTCACCTTAAAAATTAGTCAGTGTTCTTTTTTCCCCATTTTTAACTGCATTTGAGCACTCTTTTTCTCAGACAACACAGCTGTGATTAAAAGCCACTGACATTCGTCACTGGACCCAATCCGACTTTTTCCTGGGCAGTCAGTAACTTTCAGTTATAAAGTAACTGTGAAGCTGTGAAAGAAATTCTTTCTAGAATCAGCGTGAAATTTAATTTTAACACTTAATGTCCACTTGCATGCTCTGGGTCTGTTCTCAGACCAGCCTTCTTTTGCTAAGTCAAATCAGATTAAGCACCTTACGAGGAAACGGCACACTACAGCTGATGGAATTCACACCACGTAGACACGGGTGGCCAAAACATAGGAGAGTATAGCTTTCTCACTACTGTGACACTTAGCAGCACATGACATGTTATGCAATGACTCCTAATACTGGATTGTGACATTGATGATTTAGTCGTTCTGGATAAGACCATCCGCTAAATGAATAAATGAAATGTAAATGTAATGTGATGTGATGTGATGTTCCTAATCAGGCCCCCTTCCTGTGTTCTAAAGCGCTGGCGATGCGTGAAAGACACACTGACCTGCAGTGACCCTTTGTTGGCTGTAATACTGCCCCTGACCAGAGGGGGCGGTGTAGCCACAGAGCTGGACGACCCTGTGGGCTGAGGGGATGGGCGAGAAAGAGAGCGGGTATGAGAATGTGTGTGGTCACATTGCCCCTGCCCCTGAGGTGAGTGGTGGCGCCCAGCGGGTGGGTCGGTCTGGGCCGGGCCGGACCGGGCTGCGGC
The DNA here is from genome assembly GCF_013368585.1 of Megalops cyprinoides. Classification (NCBI taxonomy): domain Eukaryota; kingdom Metazoa; phylum Chordata; class Actinopteri; order Elopiformes; family Megalopidae; genus Megalops; species Megalops cyprinoides. Next base: position 21,871,317 of record NC_050602.1, on the reverse strand, counting down.
AGTACCTTCTGCACAGAGGAGTCCTTCTGGATCTGGCTCTGCCGCAGCTTCTTCAGCAGCACCAGCTTGGCCTCCTCCATGCGCAGCTCCTCTTTCAGCTGCTTAATGATGCGGTTCCGCTCCTCTGGACTGCTCCTCTGTGTACACGCACACACGCACACAGACACGCACACACACACACGCACACAGACAGGGGGACCTGGGTAAGACTGATGCAAGGGCAATCTCCCAACAGCACCAACGATACCCAGTAAACTCGTAAACAAACTAAGACCCAATACACTGGAAGCACACAGGTACCCCACACACTGCCACACTCACGCTTTCACTTCTGATATCCAGCACGGTATTATAATAATACCAAATAGCCTGCTACACAGATACCTCCCACACAGACATCCACGACGGCGCTGAACATTCACCCTTACTCTTGTCTACTGTAAGACCACAATGTGGTGTTAAATCAGATGTGTGGCTACTCAACGTTGGGTGTTTCTATTAAAAAGCATGGGACAAATACCGGGTCATAAAAAGAAGGTGCAATGACACTCCATCCCCTTCGGGGGGCAGCAGAACAACAGGAGGGAAAGAGATTGATGGGCCTTTCAGCAGAGTGCGGCGTGGTGCATTGTGGGAATTACCAGGAGCTTCTCTGTGTCCACCTCCCTGGAGAAGTGGCTTATCCCGTTCATGTGGGGACTCGACGGCTCGTTGTCCGACAGGACGATGACGTCATCCGGGGAGGGCGGCCTCCGCTCGTTCTTCATGCTAATGGGGAAAAAAAAAAACAGTCAATGTTTTATGAAGAACTAAAACAGGGGAAAAAAAACGCTCAGCTTAATCTTTGTAAGAATACTGAGCTAAGCTTCAAACATTTTTTTTTTTCCCCCGAAGAGATTTTTATCCGAGTGCCTCTTTAGTGGAGATAACAGAGTAGATTTGAGTAAGTTAACATTTCAAAGGCACTGAAAAGGCAGTTAATGAATAAAACCCAGGGAAAGTGTTTGGCTGGACGTGATGAGTGTTTATAACGCTGCCTTTTGAGGGGCATTTATGTATGCTTGGTAGGTCTGACTAAACACGTTCCATGGGGTTCACTGTCAAATACCTGAAAAATAAAATGATGTCACAGGATTTTTTTGGACTATGTAATGTAATACACATGTAATGCACTGCATATGAGGGTCTCGCAGTGTAAGCTCAGTGATTTAAATAACTTTGTATTTGCATGTCATGCTTCTTTTTACAGTTGGACAGGGGTACGGTGATTATATTAAATTATCATTTATACAGCTGGATGGGGGTATTGTGGCAGGGGTCCACCTGGGAATTGAGCAGGCAACCTCCTTACCACTATGCCACAGTGCTGTTCCGTGGCTGCCTCATTCCTTGTGGGCTTCTATTCAGGAAATTTCTTTACATTTGACATCACCAGGTTTTTCCTGTGTATCTTGATCACTACATCACCCAGTCCTATGGGAGTCACAACTGACTGCATTCCTGGCCACTCCATTTTGGCTGATCTCTGATCACTGCTTCAGCCTGACACATGAAGCATTCAGCTATGATCACTGATCCAGTATCAGCAAGGTGTGACATGGTTTGGAAATGCAGCCTGGGTATCCTGCATAGTGCTCTTGAGGAGCGCCGGGCATACAAACGCAGTAGGACATATTGTCCACTAGAGGGTGGCAAACACTCATTTTCTTTGACTTCAGCATTCTAACTGAGCGCTGGACTGCAGATACAGGAGCCCGCTCCTGTAGAGAGAAGAAGCTCCAAACGCTGACCCCGGATCAGTCTCAGCACAAAATGGATAGGGTGAAGATTAATGCTGGGTTAGCTCATTCTGCGGGAGGGGGGTCGAAGTAGAAGTACTGTAGATATTGATCGCGGATCAATAAGGTCTGTCTGGTGGAGAGAAGAGGACAGGGGAGGCTGTCCACAGCCTTATCTGAAAGGCTCCTGGATGAGACGCCCACTGTGACATCAGGCAGTTCTCCCTTCTTATTGGGAAACTGAGACTTGTGTTAAATACGATAAGGGAACAAGATAAGAATAAAGGCTGCTATAAGATGTGGCCACCGGGGGGCGCTGTTTGACTTCATGGGCCGACACAGGCCTGAGAGACATGAGAGAAAACCCTGCAACATCTACCTCAGTGGTGCCCCAGTGTGTGTGTGTGTGTGTGTGTGTGTGTGTGTGTGTGTGTGTGTGTGTGTGTGTGTGTGTGTGTGTGTGTGTGTGTGTGTGTGTGTGTGTGTGTGAGAGAGAGAGAGAGAGAGAGAGAGAGAGAGAGAGAGAGAGAGAGAGAGAGAGAGAGAGAGAGAGAGAGAGAGAGATACAGAGGCTACATAAGAGCATCAGTGTGTTTTCAAGAGAAAGTTTGTGTGTGTGTGGCTGTATCCACATGTGTTCCTAGAGTCCCCGTGGGAATTAAAGTCCAAAGACACAGCCAGGGGTGGTTCCGCAAGAGATTCAGAGCACAGAAAAACATACGGCAAAAAAAAAAAGATTACAATTAACATGGTGGAAAGTCATGTGGACGTCATGCCTGAATAAAGTAACTGTAACCAATTACTGGAAATATCACTGATTAGTAAATAGCTAGTAATAGTAATAGCTAATTAACCTGTAAAACTGTTGTAGCACTGACGTCTTGTATTTTCTATATAATATTATGGGTATTATTGCTAAGATTTACACAGTACCACTACTTGCATTCAGATTACTGTAGCATTCATGCAAACATTCTGTGTTAGTTGCTCTGGGAAGTCTCCCAGATGAGTAAGTGTATTGTGGTACTGAGGCCCTGGGGAATCCCGGTTTGTTCAGCGGGTTCGGCTGGGAACGGCTGGCTTGTGGTTCTTATGTTCCACAGCGGGCCTCTCCAAAGAGCAGCCGAAACCACACTGCGCTCCCCGGGACGCTGCCCCCAAATGGGCACGAGGGAATATCAGGGACGGGAGTGTGTCTGAATTCCTCTCAGCCATACTAAACACACACACACACACACACACACGCGCGCACACGCACACCTACACACACACACCTACACACACACACCTACACACCTACACACACACACACACGCGCGCACACACACACACACACGCGCGCACACACACACACACACACACACGCGCACACACACACCTACACACACACACCTACACCTACACACACACACACACACACACACACACACACACGCACACAGACACACACACGCGCGCACACGCGCGCACACACACACCTACACACACACACAGTCAGAAGAGCCACTTCATTCAGTAACTTCAGGCCTACAAATGAAAAACTGGATTAAGGCTGTAATTTTGTTTTCCGTTTTGTTTTTTTTTGTAAAGTCTGGTCTCTTGTCCCAGCCAATAAAATGAAACAGCAGAAGACTAGAATAATAAGCAGCATTTCCTCACCCCGCCCACCCCCTTAAACGCGTGGATTCCAAAACACTGGGACAGAACTTCAGCATAAACAAAACCCCACAGGGGTGGAAAACTGAAGTTTGGGGCGGAGCACTGGGGGTGAAAAGGGTGCCATTACTTTGGGTGGGATGGGGTGTTAACCCCGTGCCCTCCCCTTTCTGAAGAAAAAAAAAAAAAAAGTCAAATATTAAATAAGACTGCATCTTCTGCAGCTTACGGAAACCACTTCCTGTGTTTTAATCACTCCACCAAGGAGGTCATGTGACCCAGACATTTCCCTCCACCGTCATGTGACACACAAACACACCACACCCCCCACCCCCACACCCCCCCTCCTTTAACCATTCCTTCCAATATGGAAACCATGGTAA
>NC_050602.1:21515000-21517500 GCF_013368585.1 Megalops cyprinoides | reverse complement strand
CTTTGCTAAGACATTGAAACAAAGAAATAAGAGCTCGCCATGTCGGTATATAGAGCTTATGTTTACCACACTGCGTATCACTCTGTTCTGCTTTGGAGCTGAAGCCTTTTCGTTTTGGTTCACAGCGTTGATAACGCAGTAACAGGTTAGATGGCAGACTGTCAGGCAGTGATTTCTGCTGTAATCCTCTGCCTGTGCAGCTGTGCTGTAGGGGAGATACCGTGCAGGCGCTCAGGAGTTTCAGGGATTAGGGTAGGATTCAGCAGCTGCTCTAAGTGGCAGACAGAGGGTGGGGCCCCCTATTAAAGCCTGAACAAACTGCAAGGCAGAACAGCAGCGAGGTGTGTGTGTGTGTGTGCGCGCGCGTGCGATTGAGAGAGAGTATGAGTGTCAGTGTGTGTGTGTGTGTGTATGCATGCATGTTTGTGTGTGTGTATGCATGCGTGTGTGTATGTGTGTATGTACGTGCATGTATGTTTGTGTGTGTGTGTGTGTGTGTGTGTGTGTGTGTGTGTGTGTGTGTGTGTGTGCGATAGTGAGAGAGAGAGGCAGTGTGAGCGAGCGTGCGTGCGTGTTTGTTTCTGAGTGTCTGAGCAGGAGCCTGTGTGTCTCTTTGTGTCCCCAGGCCGGACTCACCGCTCGAACCAGGTGACGGCTCCAGAGTACATCTTCCTGATCTCAGAGCTGGCAGGAGAGAGACGCTTCGCCTCCATCGTGGCCAAGAGGCTGGAGAGCCTGGTATGTCTAGTAAAGCCAAAGACCAAAGATCCCAACATTCTCTGTTCCCCCAACATACCTAAGGAACTGGGCAAGGCTCAAAGTTCAAAGTTCAGTGCCCAGGTCTGCTGACTGTACCAACACCACTTACAGCAGCAACTTGGTTTTCACAGAAGGTCTCTGCTAAGCTCTAACCAAGCCCACCCTCGCCTGGCTTCAGCCCAGGTGGGAAAAGGCTACATGGTGCTGTGGCTTCTGGCTGCTGTTCAAATCCTGCGTGTGACATTGCTCTATTCTCATACCCTTGAGCAAGGCATTTAACCTGAATTGAGTTCAGTGAATAATCAGCCATGTAATTGGATAATGTGTGAAAATGTATGGATCAGTGCGTCTGCCAAATGAATAACATGAAGACTTAAATCCTGAGGATACAATATTTTACCTTCCTGTCCTGTCTGTAGGGGGCGCTGACGCATGGTGACCGACGGGCCACTGAGTCCAGAGACTTGAGCAAGTACAACTTTGAAAACAAGGTAAGAGCTGGGTGACTGCTTGAAGATACTGTCTGCCCTTCACAGAGAGAGACCCTGATGCGCTCCCAGTGAACCTTGAGCGTGTTTACATTCGAGAGAAGGCTTGTCATTTTGAGTCACTGTTGTGCCGTGAGAAGGTCACTTGCACTGAGTTGCTTTTGTGAAAGCCAGCTGCCTTAATGGGTGCATGCATTTAAAAATACAGGCTGTGTGAGGAACCCTGGTTGCAGGCATCTTCTCCGCAAATGAATAATAAAGATAAAATAAATGTGATGTGTTGTGTGTCGCTGTGTTGAGCGTTTGGGAGGTTGTATAGACAGCTGACGGTGTTTTTCATTGTAGTATGGCACCAAGGCTCTGGATAAGATCACCAAAGCCATCCTGGGCTTCATCGAGAACAAGGTGCCCCCTCCTAAAGGCTACCCTGGGGGTGATGCCAGCTTCTTTGCAGGTAAGGCCTGCTGTTCTCCTCTCCATCTATCTCTTTGACTTTTTCCTGTCTCTCTTCTTTCATTTCCTCTCCCTTTGTCTGTCAGTACTGTATGTCCATCTGTCTGTGTCTGTCTCTATCTTTGGCCAGCTCTGTCTTCTTCCGGACCTGTCCATTTGCTTGCCTCTGTGTCTGACTCTCTTTCTGACTGTCTCTGTCTGTTTCTGTCTCTGTCTGTTTCTGTCTGTCTATTGACTTCCCTCACTGGCTGTCTGTCTGTGTGGCTGTCTGCAGTGTATCTGCTGTGACTGAATCATCTCCTTTTTCTGTCTCAGACATGAAGCGAGGCCTGATGGACGTGGGCATTTTCTGCAGAGACCATCGCTTGGGGATCAACACTGAGAAAGGTGAGCCTCAGAATCGTGCTGTTAAATCGGGGCCAAGACTCGCAGGGTTCCAGGCCCAGAGCTCAATCAGTGTGTTGTCAGAGGTGATTGATGTGCTGATCTCCCTATATGAGGGATTTGATGTGCTGTTCTCTCCCTACATGAGGGGTTTGATGTGCTGTTCTCTCCCTACATGAGGGGTTTGATGTGCTGTTCTCTCCCTGCATGAGGGATTTGATGTGCTGTTCTCTCCCTGCATGAGGGGTTTGATGTGCTGATCTCCCTGCGTGAGGGGTTTGATGTGCTGTTCTCTCCCTGCATGAGGGATTTGATGTGCTGTTCTCTCCCTACATGAGGGATTTGATGTGCTGTTCTCTCCCTGCGTGAGGGGTTTGATGTTCTGTTCTTTCCCATGTCAGACTGCAGCATCACTA